>NC_069070.1:103206707-103512332 GCF_025698485.1 Gossypium arboreum | reverse complement strand
TTATATTTTATACATTTAATTTGCTTATTATTTTAAAATTCTCTTTTATTTTGATATAGTTTAATAGGTTAAATTTTGTATAATATTTCTTTTTGTATATTTGCATTAGGTCAATTATTTATGGTGGTTGGTATAAGATATTATCGTGTGTATATTGCAATTTACACTTGTTGTATTTATTATGCATTGTATGATATTTTGCATGGAATAATGTTGCATGAACATTATGATGGTATATGTGTAAAATGATATTGTATGTTGTGTAAATTATGCTATCATTGTTACCTTTACTATATTTGCATGGAATAATAAAGCATATATGTATATATTATATTTAATTTTTTAATATATGAAACATATCATTTTAAAACCACAAGTCATTAAAAAGGAACTTTTAGAAAATGAACGAGGCAATGTTGTGGATGTTTAGAAATTTGAGAAATAGTACCCTAACATGCTGGGTTGCAATTTCCCGTTTATCTAAATATCTAAAATATCCTTTTTAAGCAGGTTTTACAAATCATGAGATGATTTTAGCTATGAAGATTTAAAGGTATCGTGTCCAATTATGCTGGATGTGATATTTATTATTTCTTCAAAGCGAATGAATCTCGATTCTCTTTATTTAAATTATTACGAAAATAATTTTTTTTTATTCTCAAAATTCTGATATTAATACAAAAAGTATTCAATTTGGTACCAATTTTGGGCGTTATGAGGGTGCTAATCCTTCCTCGTACGTAACTGACTCTCGAACCTATTTTTCTCATGATTTCGTAGACCAAAATTAATGTTTTAAAATAAAACATTTTTTTAAGGTGATCCAATTACACCTAAAAAGATTGGTGGCGACTCCCATTTTTATTTTTCAAAAAGTCGAACCCCGTTTTTCAAAAACCCCTTTTAAAAAATGGTTTCGACAACTTGGCGACTCCATTGGGGAATTTAAGAGAGTCAAGCCAATAAATTGAGTATTTTTTTCTTAATATCAGAAGTTTGGAACGCTTAAATTTTTTTTTTGCTGCATATGTTTGTTACTTTATTGCTATACATTGCATTTGCACGATCGTTGTGGTCATACCTTTAAGTGGGAGTGAGAAGCTACGCTTTCGTAAGGTTTTCACCTTCGTAGGAGCTAGTGGATTGCTTCCGGGATACTCTACCTATGTCTTCTTGAGATTTTCATCTCCATATGACCATAGGGAAACGTGTCCCCCTGAACTGAACTCGGTCTATATGAACCTATAGTGTGTGAGGACCGAGGAATCTGCTGGTTCAGGTACCTTTGCTTTAGAACTAAAACTCATATAGTGAACTTTTAAGTGCTTATCCTAGGGATAATAGGGATAACCTTCAGCAATTATGTAGCACCCCAAACCCGGCCCAGAAGTTATGGCCGGATCCGGCATACCACATCAAAAAAAAAATTCCATTCTAAGTCCAGAAAATCGTACTTGATGTTCAAAAGATTAATTCATTAAGGGTTAAAGTGAATGGAAGTCGTGCACCGGTAGGAAACCTAAAAGAGGAGGTGAGTCCATCGATCGCTAAGTACCAAACTCCTTCTGATCCAATCCTAGACATGCAAACCGCCATTGCCATACCTTAACGTCATGTATATTTCTAGGAAACCGATTTGATTAAGTCCTTTTTAGGAAAAGTGATTAATTTTGGAAAATATCTTCATTGCGGAAGCTTTGCTTGTTTTCGTGTTATTTTGAAAACAATTACTATTTTTGAAAATGCGCCCTAAAGCTATCCAATTTCAACAGTTAAAATAAGTAATACTTATCTTAGTAACACATATTAACACCATCAAAAATAATTAAGCGGCCTTATTACATTTAAAAACCCAAAACTTCAAACGTAAAAAAAAGATGTCCAGTTCACCAGAAGAAAATCAAACTTTCGAGCGGTGGCCACTCCAATTCTCTCACAGCTCCAAGCCCACTATGGTTGGGGATTTCTGCGTGGATGAAAATAAAAGGGTGAGTTTGGGAAACTCATGTGTAAGGAAAACCCATTCAAAGCCCAAGTCACTCAAGCCCATTGGGCCTAAGCCCATTCAGTAATGATGGTACTCGGGCGAGCCCTTTTCAGATTACAATAAACCGGGCCTTAGCCCTTATTCAGATAACAAGATGGCCCATAAGCCCATTTCAAAATGCATGCAACATCAAGAAACATATGCAAGCCCATTTGGGAGACTACTCAACCCACCAACCACTACACTCCACCGTACCAGCCATACACTCCATGTGGGAATAGCTCAACTCACCCAAATTAACACTCCACGATTGCAAAGATTGTCTTTGCTCGCTTATCGATAAATTGGGGCAAAGCCTCCAAGACGTGGGACAAGCCACTTTCAGACTTCCTCCGTCAATATCCCATCCCATGCATCGATAATAACAACATGGCATGCAATAAATAACAACGATTAAACATGCATTTAGGTCAATTTAACCCTGGGGTATTTCGATAATTTATCTCCTAGGGGTAAAACGTAAATCTTCCACTTTTAAAGGTATTTCAGTAGTTTATCTATTTTAGGTTTTTCATGCATATTCCTACCTTTCACGTACTACGAAATCACGCATCGAGGGTTCTTACGAATTAGGCCCGTTGGCCCATCATTCCAATTTTGGCCCATTAAGCCCAAAAATATCGAGGGCACGTAAATCATGCACTTTGCGTCCAAACATTGCAGCTTACCAAAAACATTAATCGATTTACCTCACGAGCATTCGCACACTGCAAATCTACAAAATACCGGTTTTCGCATTTCGCTTTTCGGTTTTGCCGATCTAGACTAAGAAAGAGGGTGTTAGTTACACACATTTTGTGACTATATGCCGACGAGATCCACACACGAACGCCTACAATTGGATTACTAACACATTAATCTAACTGTTCAAATACGAACTACGTATTAACCCCTTACAATATTCGGCCAACCACACCTACAGATCATAGTAAGCTTATAAGAAAACAATAAGCAACTCATTAACAAATTTTTGTCAATGTTTACCACATAATCATAATTTCACTGCAAGCTGTCTTCCTGAGCAACAGCCCCTAAATCATTTATAACTGGAGCTACGAAACTCCAAATCAAGTTCCGTTAATTTTACCTGAAAATAGACTCATATATCTTCTATCCATAAAATTTTCAGAATTTTTGGTTTAGCCAATCAATACCAGATATTTCTTAAAGTTTCCCATGTTTCACTGTTTGACTAATCTGACCACTCTTCATTACAAATCAAATTTCTCATTGTACAGAATTCAAAATATGTTCTCGTTTACTCCATTTAAAACTAGACTCAACAAGCTTTAATTACATAATTTATTCAGATTCTAATTCATCTCCCACAATTTATGGTGATTTTCCAAAGTCACGTTACTACTGCTGTCCCAAGCAGATTTATTACCAAATCACTCTTTCACACCTAACTTGCATGCTTGTTATTTAAACATGTATATCACCAATCAATCATCACATATCTATGATTTTACTTAAGTATAATCTCCATTTCATCATTTTAAAGCACAACATGTTAGCTGATTTTTCCCTTTAACATCTAAGGCACATGCATGCTCATTTGTTTGGCTCAACTTCACCTATCTTCCATTTTTTTCATCTAAAGAACATGAAACAACAACCATTTCCTTCATTTTAATTCATGACTAAATGCTCACAACACAACTAAAAATCAAAATATACTTCAAGAGTTAAGGTAGAATCAAGAAGAACTCATGAACCTCAAAATAGAAGCAAGGTACCAAGAACTTACCTTCAATTTTCCTCCTCCTAGTGACCGAATACTCAAGAGCTTTCTCCTCTCATTTCTCTTCTCTAACTTTCAGCTATGATGAACAAAGATGGACAAAACTTTGTTCTTTTCACCCCTTTTTCTTTTAATAAAACTTCATATTTCATCCATTTAATTCTTTAATACAAAAGACATGAAATTCTTATCATGAAACATTTACCTAACCCATTATCATGAAACATTTACCTAACCCATTATCATGGAACATTTACCTAACCTATTATCAATTTGTATCAATTTGTACCATAAATTATGGATATCAAGTATACATTTTGTCTACAACAACATGATGGCTGGCCACTTCATGTAAAATGGGAGGTTTGTCATGCAAATCCTCCTATTTTGCACTCCTATTTGTTTGGCCACTTCAATTTAGCCTATAGCATTTTCAAACATTTTCACATAGGTTCTATTTCATAATTTCACCCCCTTTTTCTTATGGAACAAAAATTAACTAAAATTGTCGGGTTCTATCTTAAGTTTGGGCTTTCTAGAGGCCCACTAACATAATTAAACCTATGGCAACATTCATAGGATTCCCAAAAATTGGGGCGTTACAACCCTTATAAGGATTTATTTATCGCTTTCCTATATATATATGATACTGACTTACTGTTTTATTTTGTTGTCATTGCATGTCATTCTGCATTTAAAGGTATCGATTCAAGGCTCAATTTCTAGATTAGAAAGTTTTATAATGAGGAACGAATACCTTAATAAAGTGGAGGACAATGCTTCTGTCTGTACCTGGTTAGAGAAAACCCAGTTAGAGAAAGGAGATAGTGTCACCGAAGGGTATACGTCAGAGTTACGAGACTTCACTCGTGTTAATTCGACGCAGAATGAGTTGCAGGAGTTGAGAAATATTTGGGCCCAGTGGGATAATGATGCTAAGCAGCTTTTCTATCAGAGTTATGGAGACCTTCCATATTTGCTAGACGTCAAGGTAGATAGACACTTGTTTCGAGCCATGGTACAGTTCTAGAACCCTGCCTATAGTTGCTTTACATTTGGTAATGTTGATCTTGTCCCTACTTTAGAGGAGTATATGAGTTTATTGCGTTGTTCAAGGATTCATGGTTACAAGGCTTATGTTAGGCCTGCTAGCCTTCCTTCTTTTGCGAAGAAATTGGTGATGATTACTGGGATGAGTGAGCAGTGGGCTATAGCTCGTATGCAGTAAAAGGATGATAGTAAGTGCATTCCATGGGCCGTTTTGAGGGATTTGATATTGACGCATCCAGATGTGAAGAAAAAGGTCGACGTCCTGGCTTTGAGTATTTATGGTATGGTGATCTTCCCGAAGGCATTGGGGCACATAGATGAGTCGGTCGCAGATTTGTTTGATCGGCTTAGTAAACAGAATACGCTTGTGCCTGCGATCCTAGCTGAAATGATAAGATCCTTGAGCGCATACCGAAGAGCTGGTGAAGGAAGATTCATTCGCTGTGCAGAGTTGCTGTTAGTTTGGTTTCATAGTCACTTCTGGAAGCTCGATAGGGTTCCTTGCCGAGTTTTCTTTGACGGTTATTCTCCTTTAAAGGAAGTAGTGGACATACCTAGGAGAGATGACATTTCAGAGGAGAGATGGTTAAACATTCTTCAGAATCTTCGAGAGAAGGATGTTATGTGGAAGGCTCCTTGGTTGGTTCCTAGTGAAGTCCTTTACCGATGCAGCAGTTTTGATTGGGTCCCTTTGCCAAAAATTTGGGGAGTTGTTGGATATACACCGTTGCTTGTTTTAAGGCAATATCGAGCGAGGCAGTTCATACGGGCTACACAAGGTCTAGCTCAGAGTGATTTTTCTTACAAAGGAGATCACTATAAGAAGAGGATGCGAGAGATTTCTGAGGCTTAGAAGAAGCCTTTCTGTATGAAGATCTTGACGGAAGGTTCGACGTCAACCCTCGAGTATAAGGGCTGGTTTAGTAAGAGATTCAACGATAATATCCCTAGGTCGATTTTGTGAGAGGCTCGATCGTTGGAGGAGAACTTGTGAGTGATCCCATCGGAGCTGGAGGTTATGAAACAAGAGTTCGAGAGAAAGAATTCAGAGCTAGAAAAGAGGATTGAGAAGCTTGAAGAAGACAGAATGTGCTTAAATCTTGATGTTGTTGTTCAAAAGATGGAAGTCGAGAAGATGAAAAAGGAAAAAAGGAAGGTCGAGGAAGATCGAGATGACCTAAAGACACATTATAAGAAAGCTCAGATGACACTGAAAAGGGTCAGATTAGGGAGATCTTCAGAACAATGGCAACAAGAAATTCAAGAAGAAAGAGTCAAGGCCGAGTATTGGGAGAAAAGATTCTAAGAAATACAGTATCATAATCAGGCTCTAGAAAAGGAAAATCAAAGGTTAAAAGTTAAGGTGTCAGAGCTTGGACGATCCCTTCATCATTACTGAAGTCGTAACTCTACAACCAAGTTAAAGGCAAGCTTGGACAAGATTGAGAATATGAAGCATAACATTGGAGAGTTAGAAATAGCACTACAGGGCTGTGAGTCACAGATTGAGCAACTCGAGGCAAGAGAAGAACAGTGGAAAGGAGAACTTCACCATCTTCAGAGTCAAGTGGGAGATAGAGATCATATCATGGGAGAGGCCTTAGTTTAGATTCGAGAGGTCACTGAACACTTGCAGGAATTGCCACAAGCTAGAACACTAAGTATGATGTATGAGTCATCGTCAGACAAAGGACGAGAGTTAGCATTGTTATTAGATAGGGTTAAGACTTTAGGCCTACGGGCAAAAGTGTATTTGTAATCTGTTTTATAAAAAGATCTTTGTTCCTTAAATAACGTTTTCTAAAATGAAACTGAGTCAGAATCAACATTTTTTTTTGCATTCATGCATTTGCATTTCATTACATCATATGCATTCAAGTTTATAGAAAGACCCTAATTAAGTTAAAATTATTAGGAAAAAAGAGAGTAAGAAAAAGAAATCTAGAAGCAACACATCCCTACGGTACATGCTCTAAATCAAAGAATATGGACCAAAGATTTGAGCAGCTACAGAAGGACATGCATGACCAATTACAAGAACAGTTGGCCAAGATGCAGACTGACATGAAAGAGCATATGCTAGAGGCTCAGAGGAATATGATGGCCGAAATGGCTCAACTACTGAGGACCACTGATAAGGGAAAGGCTTCCATGGCAATTGCTGGAGAAGAGAATGAGGTTCCTCCTCCTGGTTTCACTCCACCTCACATACAAACTCAACCTGAGGCATATCCTCGTGGGACGTCTGTCACAATAAGGCCTCAACAGGGTCAAGTTGATGCTGGGATTCCTATAAATTTCCCAACTGGCTCGGGATTCAATTTAGGCGATAACCCTACCAATCCTCTCATTCCCAATTTGGGTATGGCTGAAAAGGAAGATTTGAGAGCCGAAGCTACAAAACAGTTAGAAGAACATTGTCGATGGCTGGAGGAGAAATTTAAGGCCTTAGAAAGTGCTGAAGGGCATCAGGGAGTCGATGCCAAAGATCTAAGTTTGGTCCCAGACTTGGTACTTCCTCACAAATTCAAGATGCCGGAGTTTGAAAAATACAACGGGACTACTTGCCCAGTGGCTCACGTTACGATGTTCTGTAGAAGAATGACTAGGTACGTGAATAATGATCAGCTGTTGATCCATTGTTTCCAAGACAGTTTGGTAGGAGCGGCAGCCAGGTGGTACAATTAATTGAGCCGGGCTAGAATAAGTTCGTGGAGGGACCTTGCACAAGCCTTCATGCAGCAGTACAGTTATGTGACTGACATGACCCCTGATAGGATCACTCTACAAAACATGGAAAAGAAGCCTAATGAAAATTTTAGGCAATATACACAGAGATGGAGAGAGGTGGCAATGCAGGTACAACCACCAATATTGGAGAAAGAAACCACCATGTTGTTCATCAACACTTTGAAAGCTCTATTCATTACCCACATGATTGGAAGCACTACCAAAAGTTTTGCAGACATAGTCATGGCAGGAGAGATGATTGAGAATGCCATAAGGGGTGGCAAAATTGAGGGGGAGGTAGCCAAAAGATCGGCCCCAATAAGAAAAGATAATGAAGCGAACAACACAAGTAGCTTCAATTCGAAAGCAGTCACAGTTAGTCAGCCCAAAGTGGCTACGAGTGGCCAACAAAGTACTCAAAGACAGGAATCTAGATCAAGACAGAATTCAGAGAGGATGCAATTCACGCCTATCCTTGTGACGTATCGTGAGCTTTATCAAAGCTTATATGATGCACACGCTGTTGCTCCATTTCACTTGAAACCATTACAGCCACCGTACCCCAAGTGGTATGATACAAATGCTAAATGCGAATATCATGCAGGAATACCGGGACATTCAATTGAAAACCGTACTGGATTCAAGAAGGCCGTTGAGAGGCTTATCAAGATAGGGGTGGTGAGATTCGACAATACCCCTAACACTGAAAACCCGTTACCAGATCATGGCAATCAAGGAGTGAATGCCATTGATGAAACTAGGGAAGGGATAATCAAGGAAAATGTTGATGAGGTGAGAATGCCTTTGAGGGAAATTTAGAAAGAAATGGTAAAGAGAGGGATGATAACCTCTGAGAAAGAAAGAAAAGAAATGAGGAACTACTGTGAGTTCCATGGAAAAGAGGGTCATGAGACCCAAAATTGTGAAGAATTCAAAGCCTTGGTGCAAGGTTTCATTGATAATAAAGAGCTGCAGGTTTTTGAAGGTAGCTCTTATAAAAGAGAAATAAGTGCGTTGGAAGATAAACGACAAGGAACCAGCCGACCAAGAATTATTATTTCCTTGCCAAGGAATGATGAAGTGGAGACGCAAATTAGGCCCAAGATTGTAATCCATAAACCTATATCCTTTCCTTATAACGATAACAAAAGGGTACCATGGAGTTATAACTGCCATGTGTCGTTACCGGAAAAAGAGGATGTAGCCAGTACGTCCAAGGATGCACAAATTGAGGGTTCCCATACACGAAATGGGAAGCGGTATGATGTTGTAGGCATTAGAGAGGAGTCCATAAAAACAAGGAATGCTAGTGAGGAGAAAGAAAAAGAAGTTGAAATGCCCGTCAAGGAACCAGTAAAAGAGGAGGAGGCTAAGGAATTTCTGAAGTTCCTTAAGCATAGCGAGTATAGTATGGTAGAATAGTTGCGGAAGCAGCCGGTTCGTATATCAGTATTGGCTCTACTTCTGAGTTCTAAAGTGCATAGGAAAGCATTGATGAAGGTGCTTAAGGAGACATATGTCACCCATGACATATCCGTTAACAAGCTGGATCGGTTGGTGAATAATATTAGCGCGGACAATTTCATCTACTTCAATAATGATGAAATCTCACCTGGGGGCATAGGATCAACCAAGGCCTTGCACATCACTACTCGGTGCAAGAGATATACGCTTCCAAGTGTACTTATTGATAATAGGTCGACTTTGAACGTCCTTCCATTATCTACACTAAATAGATTACCCATTGATAGTTCGCATATGAAAACATGTTGCAATGTGGTAAGAGCCTTCGATGGGACTGAGAGAAAAGTGATGGGACAAATTGATATCCCTTAGGAAATTGGGCCAAATACCTATGAAGTTGATTTCTTGGTGATGGATATCAAGCCCTCCTATAATTGTCTATTGGGGAGACCATGGATACACTCGGCAGGAGTTGTGCCTTCTTCCTTGCACCAAAAATTAAAGTTAGTGGCAGATGGACGGTTAATAACCATCAATGCGGAGGAGGATATTATAGCAGCAGTCACTAGCAAGGCCCCCTATGTTAAGGAAAATGAAGAATCTATTGAGTGTTCATTTCGCTCTTTAGAGTTTGTAAATGCCACCTTTATTTCAGAAGGAAGTGAGTTACCGGTGCCAAGAATGGCAAGAGCCATAAAAATGGCCCTACAAATGATGACGGGGAAAGGAGCATTGCCAGGAAAAGGACTAGGAAGACTGTTGCAAGGTGGAATTCAGATCCCAAAACTAATCGAGAAGAAGGATCGCTTTGGTTTGGGCTTCAAACCAGACTATAAGCAAAGGAGGAAGGACATTGAGAAACGCCAAGAAAGAAGAAGGGCGCGTTTAGATGGAAGAGAAGTGGGGTGGGAATCGATGACATTCCCTCTTATAACTAAAACCTTCATATTAAGAGGATTACTTGAAGAGGAGAGTCATCAAATCAATGCTGTGCATGAAGAAAGACCAGAACAAAGGAACCTTGAGGGCATTCGTCCTTACGAATCGGGAAGCTTTCTGAGCAATTGGACTGCGGAAGAACTTCCTGTAGTCTTTAGGGATTTTTCAGAGTAATTCTCAAACATTCTTGTTATTCTAAAGCCTAGGAGTAATAAGATTACATTTGTGAAATAGGCTTATGATCATTTATCATTTCTTTAATAAGACATAACTTCTTGTTTATTCAAACGAGTATTGCTTCATTTTTATCAATCAATATTCCATCAAATTTTGACAATTCTTATTCTTTCATTCATAGTACATAAATAATTATTCTTAAATTCATTCATTCTTTGTATATTATTTATACTTCTCAGATCCCTAAATATCAATGATGTGAACATTGATATTGCAACTCCTGATTTCTCTTGCGAGCAAGACATGTGTTTAGAGGAACCTCAGGATTTTGAAGATGATCAAGATTATGACGTATCTCTCGATCTGTTAAGACTGGTAAAACAAGAAGAGAAACAAATCATGCCACATGAGAAAGAGCCAATAGAGAATATAGCCCTAGAGGAAGGGACTGAAAATTGGAACGCTAATTAGTGAAGACACAAGGCATGATCTGGTTAAGTTGCTTCGAGAGTTCAAGGATATCTTCGCCTGGTCATATCAGGATATGCCAGGATTGAGTACTGACATTGTAGTACATCGTCTTCCGATAAGACAGGATTGTAAGCTAGTCTAACAAAAGTTGCGCAGAATGAGGCTGGATGTTGTTCTAAAAATAAAAGATGAAGTCAAGAAGCAGTTCGATGCAGGATTCTTGCAAGAAGTGAAATACTCCGAATGGGTAGCTAACATTGGTCCAGTTCCTAAGAAAGACGGGAAAGTACGAATGTGTGTTGATTATAGAGATTTAAATAAAGCTAGCCGTAAACATAATTTCTCTCTGCCACACATAGACACTTTAGTGGACAACACAGCAGGATATTCGTTGTTTTCCTTCATGGATGGCTTCTCGGGATACAATCAGATAAAGATGCATCCAGAGGACATGGATAAAACCACCTTCATAACCTTATGGGGTACCTTTTGCTACAAAGTAATGCCGTTTGGACTGAAGAATGCAGGGGCAACATAACAACGGGCCATGGAAAGCTTGTTCCATGACATGATGCATAAGGATATTGAGGTATACGTTGATGATATGATTTCCAAATCGCATACAGAAAAAGAGCACATTGAGGTCTTGAGAAGATTGTTCTTGAGGTTGAGAAAATTTCAGTTAAAGCTCAATTCCGCAAAGTGTACCTTTGGAGCCAGATCGGGAAAGTTATTAGGCTTTGTAGTCAGTGAAAAGGGAATTGAAGTCGACTCAGACAAGGTCAGAGCCATACGAGAGTTACCTCCACCACGTACTCAGAAGGAAGTTCGAGGATTCCTAGGAAGGTTGAATTACATCGCTCGGTTCATTTCACAACTAACCGAGAAATGTGATCCCATCTTCCGCCTCCTCAGAAAGCACAATCAAGGTACTTGGGATGAGGAATGCTAGAATGCTTTTGAAAAGGTCAAGCAATATTTGTTGAATGCTCCGGTATTATCTCCACCTAGCCCAAATAAACCATTAATACTGTACTTGTCAGTGTTCAGTAATTCTATGGGATGTGTGCTTGGTCAGCATGACGAGTCAGGGAAAAAGGAGAAGGCAATTTATTATCTCAGTAAGAAATTCACTGACTATGAGATGAGATATTCACCAATTGAAAAGTTGTGTTGTGCACTGATTTGGACCACTCGGAGATTAAGACAATACATGCTATACCATACCACTTGGCTCATCACAAAGCTTGATCCGTTGAAATACATGATGGAGTCAATGGCTCTAAATGGGAGAATGGCGAGATGGCGAGATGGCAAATTTTGCTTTCAGAGTTTGATATAGTCTACATAAGTCAGAAGGCCATAAAAGGAAGTGCGGTAGCGGATTTTTTGGCCAGTAGGGCTCTAGAGGATTATGAACCATTGAACTTTGATTTTCCAAATGAGGAGTTGATGTGTATAGCAACGACTGAAGATTCTTCTTGGAAACTCAATTTTGATGGGGCCTCTAATGCAGTTGGAAATGGAATTGGGGCAGTTTTGGTATCCCCGAATGGTGATCATTACCCTTTCACGTGTAAGTTGAACTTTAATTGCACAAACAATATGGCTGAGTATGAAGCATGCATTATGGGACTTCAAGCAGCTATAGAGCGAGGTATAAAAACCTTAAAAGTATATGGAGATTCTGCATTGGTAATTTATCAGCTTAAAGGTGAATGGGAGACACAGGACCCTAAATTAATCAATTATCGAAAGGTAGTTTTGGGGTTACTTGAGGAGTTTGATGACATCACTTTCAATTATCTCCCACGGGATGAAAATCAGATGGCAGATGCTTTAGCAACCTTGGCTTCAATGATTAGGGCAAATAAAGAAGAAGAAATGAGACCAATTCAAATGAGTGTCTATGAGGCTCCCGCTCATTGCTGCAACATTGAGAGTGAAGAAAAGGATAATAACTCTTGGTATCAGGATATATTACGATATGTGAGGGATCGTAAATACCCTGAACAGGCTACTGAAAATGATAAACGAACTTTGAGAAGATTAGCTTGTGACTATGTCTTAGACGGGGATATCCTATACAAGAGAAGGAAAGACCAAGTACTTTTGAGATGTGTCGATGCTGTGGAAGCTAAGCTAATTTTAGAAGAAGTTCATGAAGGAGTATGTGGGACGCATGCAAATGGGTTTACGATGGCAAGGCAAATCATGAGGTTTGGCTATTATTGGGCCACCTTGGAAGGGGACTGTATCAACTATACCAAGAAATGCCATAAGTGTCAAATTTATGGGGACAAAATTCATGTACCACCTTCACCTTTGCATGTTATGACTTCTCCATAGCCTTTCTCCATGTGGGGCATGGACGTTATTGGACCAATATCACCAAAAGCTTCGAATGGACATCGGTTTATCTTCGTGGTAATTGACTACTTTATAAAATGGGTAGAGGCCGCCTCATATGCTAATGTTACTAAGTCAGCAGTAAGTCAATTCTTGAAGAAAGAGACCATTTGTCGGTATGGGATGCCTGAGAAGATCATATCCGACAATGCATTGAACTTGAACAATAAAATGATAGCGGAGGTTTGCAACCAATTCAAGATCAAGTATCACAATTCTTCTCCCTATCGTCCAAAAATGAATGGGGCAGTGGAGGCCGCCAACAAGAACATTAAGAAAATAGTGGGGAAGATGGCAGAGACCTATAGAGATTGGCATGAGAAGTTACCATTTGCACTTTTGGCCTATCGAGCATCTGTTAGAACCTTTACTGGAGCAACTCCATTCTCGTTAGTTTATGGGATGGAAGCAGTGTTACCTATCGAAGTAGAAATACCTTCTCTTCGAGTTTTGACAGAGATAAGGTTAGATAAAGCTGGATGGGTTCAATCCCGATATGACCAGTTGAACTTGATTGAGGAAAAGAGGCTAAGAGCCATTCGGCGTGGTCAGATGTATCAGAAGCGAATGATGCGAGCTTATGACAAGAAAGTTTGACCCAGAGAGTTCTACGAGGGAGACCTTGTACTAAAAAATATTCTTCCCATTCAAAAAGACTTTAGGGGGAAATGGATGCCAAATTGGGAGGGGTCGTATGTCGTGAAGAAAGCTTTCTCTGGCGGTGCATTGATCTTAACAGAAATGAATGGGAAAAGTTTACCCAACCCAGTGAACTCAAACTCAGTGAAAAAATAATTTGTCTAAAAGGGAAAAGAATCCAAGGTGAAAACTCGCAAAGGGCGCCTTGAGATTTCAAAAAAAAAATGGAGAGGCCAAGGTGAAAACCCGTAAAGGGCACCTTGTGACCAAAGAGGTTTTGAGTTGAAAACCCGAAAGGGCAGCTCAAATATTGAAAGGCATATAGTGATCTTGCTATATCTAATACAACAAAGAGCGAAGAATGTTGCAAACTGGGGCATCGTCGGAGTACTTTGGATCTTTTAAACACATGTTGAACTCAAGAAAAATTCATGGAGCTAGTGTATAGACGCTCAAGCGGCGACATTTAGAGCATCTAATTTTTATCCTGTTTGCTATCTTCAGATTCTATTTCTTCTTAAAGATATGCTATCAGATTGATTTCCTTTGTATTTTTTTGACAATTCATACAAATCCAATTGTTCCTAAAGATTTATTCATTTTCCATTGTTCTTTAAGTATGTTACATTGAAATAATGATAGATGAACTAAAATATTTTCACAAATGAAGTTTTACGCATTACTCTGAAATTTCTAGATAATACAAGAAACTAAAATAGGACAATTGTTCGAGAAATTCACGAAAGTAGGGGATGAAAGAATTCAAGGGATTTCTTCCTTTCAGGAAAAGGGATAAAACCAATGATTCAATTTTAAGAAAAGATTGTTTTGCGGACATCCTCAATGGATCATAGCATTGGAGGAAGGATACAGGCCTACAGGCTAAGCACGAATAATGCTTTGAAAAGGCAAATGAGGGAATGAGTGGTGACGTCTAGGATAAGGGTCATGTTCACAAAATTCTACATCATAACATGTTTAATTAGGAACATTCGACTCATTTTGATCATGGCATCCTAATTATCAAGCATAATCATTCCACAGGTTATCAAAGAGGACGCGCCTTAATCCCTAAGCAGTAGGGTAATAGGCCGCAGCATAGCAGACCTAGCCTTCAGATGATTATACTGAAGCTAGATCCAAGATGATTTGGCATCCTTGTGCTTACAAGGAACAAACCGAAGACATAACTGATTTGGTTTTCACGTGTTTACGTTGAAGCAAGTCTAAAATGATTTGGCATCTCTGTATTGACAAAGAACAAACCAAAGTTTGGCGTCTCCATATTTGACGGAGGGCAGACACATAGCAGACCTAACCTTCAGATGTTTATACTGAAGCAGATCCAAGATGATTTGGCATTCTTGTGTTTACAAAGAACAAATCAAGGACATAGCAGATTTGACTCTTAGATGTTCTCAAACAAATCCAAGATGATTTGGTATTCTTGTGTTTACAAGGAACAAATCGGAACCATAGCTGATTTGGTATTCACGTGTTTACGTTGAAGCAAGTTTAAGATGATTTGGCATATCTGTATTGTCAGAGAACAAATCGAAGTTTGGCATCTCCATATTCAACGAAGGGCAGACACATAGCAGATCTAACCTTCAGATGTTTATACTGAAGAAGATCCAAGATGATTTGGCATTCTTGTGTTTACAAGGAACAAATCGAGGACATAGCAGATTTGACTCACAGATGTTCTCAAACAAATCCAAGATGATTTGATATCCTTGTGCTTACAAGGAGTAAATCGAAGGCATAATTGATATGGCTTTTACGTGCTTACGCTGAATCAAATCTAAGATGATTTTGTATCCCTGCATTGGCAGAGAGCAGATCGAAGACAGCAGATTTGGCATCTCTGTATTGGCGGAGAGCAGATCGAAAATGATAGATTGGTGTTCTTGAGTTTGCAAGAAGCAAAGATAGTCAATTTGACACTCCTGAAGACATCAGACTACCTTTGAGGAAAATAAGGATCAAGATTTTGAGACTTAGCCAGACCGGACAAATTTGGTCTTTCTATGAGTCTTTGCTCGATTCCTGTTACACAGTAATGAACAAAGAGGGGCAGCTGTAGTAGCCCAAATATGACCTCGCTGAAAATAAAAGAATTAAATGAATAAATATTTATTTATTTAAAAAGTCCATTAAAGTCCATTTACAAATAAACAGGCCTCAAAGCCTGATAGACCCAAAGCCCATGACTCATGTGACCCAAATTAGCCTAGGACCTTGTGTTCGGATACAGCATAGTAAGCTACCACTACCCAATAGACCCGTTACACCAAACACCTAAATAGACCCAAATCATTCGGGCCCAAAAGGCTCAATGACTTAAGTCATCAGCAAGAAACCCTAGGGTTTCCTTGGAATCTCAGCGCCGCAAGAGTTGTTCTGGAATTTTAACCACGTCAGGGTCGTTCCAGCTCCCGAAGCAAGGGCCATCAATAGCCCTGTCCCCTCACGTCACCCCAGCTGGCCCTCATCAATGTCGGTCAGATTGACGATCACCTTATACGAGGTCTATCAAAGCGTTGACCGGAGGTTTTGGGGCACTCCGAGTGTCACTACCACAATTCAGACTTCATCACTGATCTCCGCTCCTCCATCGGTGCCGGGATCTTTGCAGCAAAAGCCATCTTGTGGTCATCAAGGAAAGATTCGCATCTACAAATGCAATCTTCACCGAATTTTGGGTACCTGCAAAGCAAAAAGGAAACCAACAGACACAAGAAATGGAAAGAATCGCAGCAGAAAAGAGAAGCAAAATATGGAAAGAAATCAAAAGATTTCTTTCCCAGATTGTAAATCACTTACAAAGGGTTATCAAACCCATCTTTTTGTGATTTGTAACACACGATTTACGAAGAGAGAAATATACAAACAAATTCAACAGAGCACAGTAGTATCGACTTACAATACCAGTAGCCAATCGAATACAAAGGTGAATATTTTAACATATATTACAAATAGTAAAAAGGAAAAGAGATTACCTGACTTTCGCTAAAAAGAGGGAAGGTTTTGACCCTCCGACCACCATGCGTGGTGGCGCATGAGAGTGTGAGAGGTCGGAGACGGAAGCTCAACAGAGCGCTAAGAGCCCCTTCCCCATTCCTCTTTCAGAGGATTCTTTTTTTTTTAAACCAGGTTAAAGTGATTCTTTTTAAGCTAAAATTGGCTTATATAGCCTTATTAAAACGATGCCGTTTAGCTTAAAGCAATAAGCTTTAAAACGGCGTCGTTCCAAGGAGGATCCGCGCGTTGACCCGATGACCTAGGAAGGGTCCGCGCGTTTTTAGAGAATGGGTAAATTGCCCAATTGATCCTTCTGTTTTTTTCAATTTTTTTTCAACTGCATTTTATTTTTGTTTTAATTTGTCCTTAATCTTTTATATTTGTTTTAATTTAGCCCAAACAGCTTTTAGAATTCATTCTGGAAACGGTAACGTTTTAAGGATTAGGGTTTAATTATCCAATGAGTCCCTCCGTTCCAACTGGAGTTTTAATTAAGTCCAAATGTTTTTATTATTTTACAATTAACCCTTAATTTTCAATTAAATTCAATTTTTATTATTAAATAGAATATATTATTTTTATATATCCAATATATTGTTATTTTTTAAAATTTTTTTCATCATATATTTTATATTTGCATTTTACTATATGTTGTATGTATTTTCATTATATATATTATTTATTTTACTATATTTTATTTATTATATTATTATATATGTTTAATTTTTATTATATATATTATATATATATTATTTATATCTATATTATATGTTTTAGTACATGTTATTTTTATATATTATATATGATATATTATTCATATTATTACATATTTATTTATAAAGTTAGTAAAATACTATGTATTTTTAATATATATCAATTATTTTATTATATTTTTATATGAAATATCTATTAGATTATTATTATTTTATATATTCTTCTTACATTATATTATATATTTTATTACATATATTTTATTATTATATGATTTATATTATTACATATTTTTATTTTTAAATTATATTTTACTATATTTCTTTACCACCTTTATTTTATCCTAAAGTATACATTACTTATTAATTATATACATTTTAAAAAAAATAAACAACATCTAGAATACTATTTTCCTTATATATTAAGTTATTATACCTTATAATGTAATATATATACATATTTTTTTAAAAAAAGGGTTTCTTTTATTATTCTTACATCGTTTAATGTATTTCTAAATAGCTAACTTTTATATTCATACATTTAATTTGCTTATTATTTTAAAATTCTCTTTTATTTTGATATAGTTTAATAGGTTAAATTTTGTATAATATTTCTTTTTGTATATTTGCATTAGGTCAATTATTTATGGTGGTTGGTATAAGATATTATCGTGTGTCTACTGCAATTTACACTTGTTGTATTTATTATGCATTGTATGATATTTTGCATGGAATAATGTTGCATGAACATTATGATGGTATATGTGTAAAATGATATTGTATGTTGTGTAAATTATGCTATCATTGTTACCTTTACTATATTTGCATGGAATAATAAAGCATATATGTATATATTATATTTAATTTTTTTAATACATGAAACAATCATTTTAAAGCCAGAAGTCATTAAAAAGGAACTTTTAGAAAATGAACGAGGCAATGTTGTGGATGTTTAGAAATTTGAGAAATAGTAGCCTAACATGTTGGGTTGCAATTTCCCGTTTATCTAAATATCTAAAATATTCTTTTTAAGCAGGTTTTACAAATCATGAGACGATTTTAGCTATGAAAATTTAAAGGTATCGTGTCCAATTATGCTGGATGTGATATTTATTATTTCTTCAAAGCGAATGAATCTCGATTCTCTTAATTTAAATTATTACGAAAATAAAGAAAAAAAATTTATTCTCAAAATTCTGACATTAATACAAAAATTATTAAATTTGGTACCAATTTTGGGCGTTATGAGGGTGCTAATCCTTCCTCATACGTAACCGACTCCCGAACCTATTTTTCTCATGATTTCGTAGACCAAAATTAATGTTTTAAAATAAAACATTTTATAAGGTGATCCAATTACACCTAAAAGGATTGGTGGCGACTCCCATTTTTATTTTTCAAAAAGTCGAACCCCGTTTTTCAAAAACCCCTTTTAAAAAATGGTTTCGACAGTAAACATCTCAGAAGAATAATGAATGCAAAACATAAAGAAAAACCCAAAACTCTTGAAGGGAAATTAAGGGGAGATCTTCAGTCTTGATGATGAATCCGGCTTTGAGATGGATCAATCGGCTTTCCTTGAGTAGTTCCCTGCTTCCCTCCCTCTATGTCCTCTTTCCTTCTCCTCTAGAGTGTATTTATAGGCTTTGGAATGCCTGAGAACCCTCAAAATTGGCCTTTTCCGAATTGGACTAAACTTGAGCTCGGCAGGGACACGCCCGTGTGCGATTACTTTAGGTTGTGGTCAAGCTTGTTAAATAGACACGGGCATGTGGTCCACCCGTGTGAGTCGTGCTTCAATTCTGCCAAATTGAGATGGCCGTGTGGTCTGCCCGTTTGAGGAGGTCCAGGTCGTGTTGTTTTCGTACGTTGACCCATTTTCTCCGTTTTTGGCCCGTTTCTCGTTCCTTTCACTCTTCTATGCTCACCTAAGTATAAAATATGAAATTAAGGCATTAGGAGCATCAAATTCACCAATTTTAAGGAAAATTATCCATAAAATGTGCTAAGCATGGGATAGAAATATGTATAAATTATGGTTTATCAGTAGGAAACTGAAGCTCTTCGAAAACCATAACACTATCGTTTTCAAACAGAAAAGAAAAAGAAAGGAGAAGAAAAACCCCAAAAGAATAGAAGAAAGAAGAATGTGAAAAGAATAAAGAATAATAAATAAAAATCAAATAAATAAAAAATTAAAATGATAATAGCATACAAATAAGACTAAATAGTTATTATTAAACATAAAGCGAATTTACTATTTAACAAACAATGTATAAAAGTATATCTTTCAACATGCACAGATAGGGACTTGAACCCAGAATCTTGAGATATACTAACACTTACTAATCCACTAGACCAGTAGGCCCATTCTATCACTTAAACGCACAACTAAACACAATGGCACAACCTTCTCACTGACCCTAACCACAAAACTCAAAACTTCTAGCCCCAAAATTTAGAGTGTTACAAGTCACCCCTCCTTAAAGAAATTTCGTCCCCGAAATTTCCTACTTAACAGAATAGTGGTATAACACAAGCTACACCACTACGCTCCCGTTGTGCACTCTAGCCCGAGCAGCACCATATCAAACTTAAGACCTCATACACACACCCAGAATGCTTAACCACTGAAGCAAATACACAGTTGACCTATCTCACACTGTAACACCCTTATCCCGTAACCGTTGCCGGAATAGGACGAGATGTTACCAGAAATTAGGAATCGGATTAGAACAGTAAAATTTTGAACCTTTCTTAAATAAAAGATCATTTATTTATATAACTAATAGACACAAACAAAGATCGAATTTAAAACTTATAAAAGTAAACTTCCATAAGATGCCATATTCGCATGGCTTATATACAATAGTCAAAATATCATTCTACTTATAGTCTATCCTATACATGCCATAAGCTAAGTCCAAATCACATGATTACCACAATAGTAGATAGTGTGACGAAGTGCTGACGATCATCGAGCTAATAGTAAGAGTCAACGATCTACAGAAATAAACAGAGAAACATAACATTCAAAATAAGCTTTCATAAGCTTAGTAAGTCTTAAGCAATTTAAACAGTTGAACTTAAAAAAAAAACAAACCAAATGTTCAAAATCACATAACACTTTCTGAGTACAATATTATTTGGCCGATTATGCACAAACACATATCATTTTACTCCGTTTATACTCAAACTCATATAAACATAGAATTTACAAGCTTCAGGATTAACTTAAATTCTTTCAAATTTCACTAGTGTATCATTTCTTATCCACACTTACTTTCAACATTCATAGTTAAATCACATATCGAAAACTATCTTGTAACTTTGCATAATAACTGAATGCACACATATACAAATATACATATGAATTTACAACATCTTTTCATATGCTTCTCATTACACATTCTTAATTCCCGTCAGATCAATCTCACATATATAATATATATCACATACCTGAATCACTTAATGTGAAATACGAGTTCAATTTATCATCTTAGCATAGGATCTCGTAGTCATATACTTTATCAAATTCACTAGCACTTGGCCTACGAGGTATAAAACCCAAAAATAACACCAGCACGAAGCCTACAGTAGTTTAAACCCGGATACAATCTCAGTACAATTTATTTTATATACTTTTTACTAACTTTGTCCTCATCAAATATCTAATAATACACACTTTTCACAATTGGTCATTCGGCCACATTATATATACATAAACATATGTACATTTCACACTTGCCCATTCGGTCACACCACATACACAAGCACATATATAAGATAATGCTTTTATCATTACTTGCTAATACATCATATACTTTGCTTTCATTTAAATAACCACTCAGCCATATTACATTTCTAAGTAACCATTCGGCCTCACTATACAAATAAGATAGCACACATTTTCATAAAGGCCATTCAGATAACTTGCACACATTTAATATTAGCCATTTCAAATTTCACCATATATACATATCTTGTACATCAATTTCATCATATCAAAATCGACTAGGTATACTAGTCATTCATGGCTTATAGCCTCATTTTAATATGGATTCGGTACTTTGATTACCAATATTTAATCAAACATGTTCTTAATTACAATTATTTAACATTTTATTTTACATTCGACAATGACATGTTCATCTCCAATAATTCAATACTTATAAACTTATAATTTCACAAATTTTAACAACAAAGATCCATCTAACACTCATATATCATTTCCTAACGTCACAATACAAAATTAACATATGGTTTTAATCAGTATCTTATAAGCAACTCAAACAGTTTTATCAATGTTTACAACATAATCACAAATTCACTACAAGCTGTCTTCTTGAGCAACAGTCATTAAATTATTTGTAACTGGAGCTACAAAACTCCAAATCAAGTGCCGTTAATTTTCCCTAGAAATAGACTTATCAAACTTTAATTACATAATTTATTAAGCCTCTAACTCAACTCCAACAATTTATGGTGATTTTCTAAAATCACGTTATTGCTGCTGTCCCAAGCAGATCTATTACAATTTACTCTTAAATTTCCAAAAGTTCAAACACTTAAGAACTTACTAAGATCTCAATTTCCCTTCTTCAATTTCCTAATCACATTAATAGTTTCACTTACTTTGTAACATTAATCCACAATTCATCTCATAATTCATTCGGCAATTTCATCACATAATTTATTAAAATACCATTTCCTTATATTGATTTCAAATACATTCAAGAATTTAAAGTATAATTTCATAGCCAAATGTATTCACTATTCGACATTTACAAGAAATTCATAGTATTTTATTCACGTCTTAACTCATGATGCTTTCGATTATTCCATCTTATCTCGTGTATTCAAAATACCATTCACACATATTAGTTCATAAGACATTTGGCTATCACACATAGTCCTCACTAAATTCATACTCATTCTATTTACCATTACTTAACCGAAACACAGAGACCATATATCATTCTCTAAAACTCTTTTAGCATATACCTCATTTCATGCACAATTCAATCGAGTAAGCTAGCCATTTTCGGCTCATATTATGAACATTATTAATCATTCGAAAATATATATATTTATATATCACATATACTAAAACTTTATTCTATATTCATTTAATCTTTAAACACATAAATTCAACTTAATCGTTTGAGAGCTTACCTCAAAAGTTATCGTACGCCTATACCGACTACACGACTACCTTCGTTTTTTCCTCGATCCGAGTTTGTCCCCTTAAGCTCTTGATGCTCAATCAACAATTTTAAATACTCAATTTACAAACAGCAATGTCATTACTTTACATAGCAGAAATTAAATTTCATTACTTAAACTATCCACGGCAATCACCTTCCGAGCACCTTAATTTTCTTTAAGCTAAACCACCTCATAGCATACATATACACATTCGGCTAATTATAAAACAAAATCAGCACTCATAACCGAATCATTAACTAAAATCACATTTGGTAATATGCTTAAATAATCTTCAATATTTAATAACATCTAAAACTAATTTGCTTGAGATGCCATGAATTATTCAAATTGGCCGAATATCATTGAATTTCTAAAATCATGCTTATAACCACTTGGCCGAATTTCACATATCAAAGCCATTTATATGTATTATTCAAAGTATTTAACAACATTTAAAAGTCCAAAACTGAATGCTCATCTTACCACCAACATGCATATTTAATTATCTCAAGCCTCTCTTAAACAATTTTATTCATAATAGCATGAACTCAACAACCCATTACTCATACAAAACAAACATAACCGAAAATCCCTTCATGAACTAATCACTCACATGTAACATACTTTTCAAAAACAAGCTCATAAACATATGAATTTTGGTATTAAATTGTCCATTGAACATTCGTTTACTATCTTCTATCCTCAACTCAAATTTCCTCACTCATTTTCACTAAGACCGAATCTAAAATGCCTCATAAACTAAATTTATCAAGTGAATTTCGGCTAGAAAAAGAAGAGAAACACAAATTCATCAACAATTTACAAAACCGCATCAAATTACCTTCAAATTTGCCTCCAATTGACCGAACGGTCCCAAAACCATCCTTCACTCTTCTTCATTTTATGAATTTCAGCTAGGTGAAGAAACAAAGATGAGTTCTTATTTTCTTCACCAAATTCTTATTTTATTTTTATCAATAAACTATATAATAATGACTATATCAATAAACTACTTAAAAAAATATCAATTCATTATCATACATATAAAATATGCTTATTTTGCTCACCAAAACCATCATGGCCGGCCACTAACATTAAAAGTGGCAAATTGACATGCAAACCCACTTATTTGCATCATTCAATAATTAATCACTTAAAATAAGCCACACATATATTCCAAGCTTCTCACATAAGTCCTTTTTATTTAGAAACACATTCAAATTGACAAAAATCAAAGCATTCAAATTTCACACATGCATGATCACATATTTTAGACATAAAATATTATATTCAATTATTTCTGCGACTCGATTTAGCGGTCCCGAAATCACTTCCCGACTAGGGTCAGAATAGGGCTATCACACACACAATTACTATACTTTTAATCAAAACATCGAAACATTCAAAACCAAACCTGCCTCAAAGTCGTCGAGGACACTCTCTGACCTGATGTTATGTGGATCCACATCGAAAACATGCTCCTGCATTTTTCTAGCAATTGGCCGGATGGCGATTTTTACAGTGCTCACAAAATGGAGTGCTCGCACTACTACCAACACCCTCCTCAAAACCACTATTACCACTCAAATGCGTTCTAACACTTTTCGAAAAATAAGGCTTAGCGGTCCCGAAATCACTTCCCGACTAGGGTCAGAATAGGGCTATCACACACACAATTACTATACTCTTAATCAAAACATCGAAACATTCACAACAAAACCTGCCTCAAAGTCGTCGAGGACACTCCCTGACCTGATGTTATGTGGATCCACATCGAAAACATGCTCTTGCATTTTTCCAGCAATTGCCCGGATGGCGATTTTTACAGTGCTCACAAAATGGAGCGCTCGCACTACTACCAACACCCTCCTCAAAACTACTATTACCACTCAAATGCGTTCTAACACTTTTCGAAAAATGAGGCTCTAACATCGTAGGACTGCGATCTCTTTTCTTCCTAGAATTTGCACACCTAGCTTGAAACATTTCACTAGTCTCCCTTATCCTAACTTCAAACACTTCCTCCAGTACTTCCCTCACTACCCAAGTTAATGCCTCAGTACCAAGCTCCGGGTTATCGCTACCGAAGTTGGAAAATTTGCCTTGACCTCTAACTCTTGAACAGAAACGCGTCCCAGAGAAGCAGATGACTCCTTGTGACCTTGCTTACCTTCAGAATCCATAACGTTTTGTGGCTAACTTAAAATATCTACATTTTTAGAAACGAAAACAATTTAAATACAAAAATCTATATTTCTAATCTTACAGTTTCAAATTTTTACCTAAACCAGCATCGAAGTCTCAGACATTTTGTCTTTATAAAACATTTCCAAAACACAAATCATTTTTGCTTATTACGGTAAAGTTTCTCCAAGTTTTTTTAACAAGCACGCGCGCACACGGATATGTAAAAACATAGGCCGAGATTTTGCAAACCTGGCTCTAATACCACTAAATGTAACACCCTAAACCCGACCTAGAAGTTTAGGTCAAATCTCAGATGTTACATTGATCACCGAAGTGATCGTAGGAAAATTTTACAAAAATAGTTGTCACAATGAACCGAAACAATAAACCGTTTAGAATATAGTAAAAAAAATTGCCGTTAAGTTTAATATTTGAAAAAATAAAATTTAAGAGCAAAAAATTCCAAACAAAACTTGTACCGCAGTTTTTATAAAATTCTACATATCAAAACGGTAAATCAAAACAGGAATTAAAAATTTAATTGATAAATTATTTACAACCGAGACTGTCCAAGACCTCCGCATACTGAGTCCAGCTACCAAAATCGAGCGTACCTGCAAGGGGAAACACTAAGGGGGTAAGCTACTTGAGCTCAGTGTGAGTTCAAATGACTAACAACATACTACAGAATAGAACTCCATATGACAAATCAATAGCAGAATATATTTATAGAAATACGCAGAGACAGATACCAACATGGAACCAACGCCTCAATACTCATAACAGTCAGAGCACACCAAGTTCACACAGAAAACTCAACATAAGTGTTGTTGAGTCAAACAGAATACAAACAGATAATCTTACACCCAGAACTCTCAAACAGATACGTTTGAAATGCAGTCAAGTAATAAAACCCATCCATCCAGCCAACACACCTCTCCGTCCCCCAATCAAACCCCATAAGAGCTGATTAAGCTCATCTATCCAAAACACACCACATAAGACCTCGAAAGGCCCATCCAACCCTACACACCATATATGTGGGCTAAACCACTCAAATATTAATACAAAGCAAAGCTAGCGTATATGCAGTACAGTGTAATGCGATAATCCAATGTACAAACATGTTGCAGTTTAAACTACCAGATCAGATAATAATACGTAGCAAAGCTGACGCACATGCAGTACAGTGCGATAAATCGTTGTACGAATAAGTTGCAATAAATTGCCAGGTCAGATCAGGATCAGTCTCCCTTTTCTTCGTAATCCTAGCCAAAATATTTTATGCAAGTGCATGAATGCCTTCAATCTCACAGAAATAATAAACATGTTAATCGGCAATCAAACAGAAGAGGGTTTGCATACACATCCAACAGATCAAATTCAGAATCAAACATCTCACACAACTCACAGATAACACATAAGCTGAAGCCCAGATTAGAATTCTTAGCCACCCTGACTAAGGACCAGCCAAGGCCCAAACACACAAACACATTCTTAAATAAAAACACACACAAAACCGAAATAGAGTACGGGAGGCACACGACCGTGTGGATTAACTTAGGTCGTGTAGGGGTCAAAACACTCGTGTAGAGGGAGGCACATAGCCGTGTGGCAGAGACTAGAGGTGTGCATGGGCCGGGAAGCCCGGTCCGGCCCGAAGGCCCGCCCAAAAAATGGAAGGGTTTGGGTAAAAATATAGGCCCGAAAACCGGGTTTGGACAAAAAATGAGGCCCGTTTAGAAAACGGGCTGAGCTTCGGGTAAGATTTTTTGGCAAGGCTTGCCTTACCGATTTTAATATTAAATTATTTTAAAAAAATTTTATTTTTTATTTTAAATAACTTTAGTACTTTTACTTTACTTTTTTGTTGTTTTGATGTTATTTTGATATTGTAAAACTTTTGTTATTAATGTAATTTAATTCTTAATTTAGTTTTAATTTGTTTCAATTTTTCAATTTTAATATAATTACTTTTTATTATATTTTTAATTTATGTATTATTTTAATAATTATTTTAGTCCCATTATTTATTTATTTTTGTTTTAATATTTGTTTTTATGTTTTAAATATATTTGATTTATTATATTTTAAAGTTTTTTATTTAATAAAAAAGCAAAAAAAATTTAATATGACCTGGTTGGGGCAGGCTTGGGCCTACCATTTTTCTCGGTAGGGCTTGGACAAATTTTCAGCCCATATTTGGGCGGGCCGAGCCTTGAAAACGGGCTGAAATTTTTTATGGGCCTACCCAAACCCTACCTGCCCAAATTTTTGCACACCTCTAGCAGAGACACACGCCTGTGTAAACCAAGGACGCGACTGTGTAAACTAGTCATGTAATCGTTTTCCAATTGAGCTAAAATAGAGTATGAGGCAGACATGGCTGTATGAGGGTTTCACATGCCCATGTTCCAACTAGACACGACCGTGTTTCCAAAGCACACACCCGTATGGGATGCCTAAATCCCAAAATTAGTCACACGGCCGTGTGACACCAAATCACTAAATCATTAATTCCCAATCACACACGTCTGTGTACCCAGGGGACACGGCCGTGTGAAAATCGACAAAAATTTCCTAAATCGGCCACACAACCGTGTGGCAACAACACTAACCAGAAAACCCTAATTCATAATTACACACGGCCATGTGAACCAGCACACGCCCATGTGGCCACCCATGTGGTCACGAAACCACCCTAAAATAGCTTGAAAATCAAGTTTTTTGGTCACTAAATCGACCCTCAATTGATAGGACTCAAAAACACACTAACTAGAGTGGATTTATGTGTTATTCAACAGTACTATCGAACTTCAACAACCAATTTCCGAAAGACACCAAGATTGCCACATTCTTTTAAAAACAAATTTACAATTCACAAATAAAATAGAAAAGTTTCGAAACCTACACCTGATTAGTGATCAGAAATGTTCAGATGCCTACTCAATAACCAAGAAATCGAAGCTCTTCAAAAACCACAACACCACTGTTTTCAAATATATAATAAAAAGAAAGAAGAATAAAAACTCTAAAAGAACAGAGGAAAGAAGAATGTGAAAAGAATAAAGAATAATAAATAAAAATCAAATAAATAAAATAAATAAAAAATAATAACATACAAATAAGACTAAATAGTTATTATTAAACATAAAGCGAACTTACTATTTAACAAACAATGTATAAAAAATATATCACTCAACACCCACACACAAGGACTCGAACCCAGAACCTTGAGATATACTAACACTCACTAATCCACCAGACTAGCAGGCCCATTCTATCTCTTAAACGCACAACTAAACACAATAGCGCAACCTTCTCACTTCTAGCCCCAAAATCTGAGGTGTTACAAAAATTTGATAATTTATTCTACAATTTAATCATTTTTCATTTCTAATTTAAAAATCTATCAATTTAATCCCTCATACTAAAATTATTCAACATTAGCAACACTTAAAAACTCAATAATTTTTAAAACTTTGGCATGGGTCGGGTACTAAGCATCAGTTACCTTCGGGTTTGCTGCAACCTGTTAAAATTCCACTATGGAAGTGGGAACGAGTAACAATGGACTTCATCAGTGGGTTCCTCCTAATGCCCACAAAGAAGGATTCAGTTTGGGTCATCATGAATCGATTGACCAAGTCTGCGCACTTCATTCTTGTTAGGACTGACTATTTTCTTCAGAAGTTGGTGAAGCTCTACATTTCTAAGATAGTAAGACTACATTGGGTTCCAGTGTCAATTATTTCTGACAGAAATCCTCGTTTCACTTTTCGGTTCTGGAAAAAAGTTACATAAGGCTCTGGGTTCAAGATTGGACTTCATTACTGCGTTCTATCCTCAGACCAATAGTCAATTTGAGAGAGTGATTCAAATACTGGAGGATATATTGAGAAGTTGTGTTATCAATTTTCGAGGCAGTTGGGAGGATTATTTGCTGTTAGCCGAGTTCGCCTACAATAATAGTTTCTAGTCGAGTATTCAAATGGCACCTTACGAGGCTCTGTATGGTCGTAAGTTTCGTACTCTTTTATGTTGGATTGAGTTGGGTGAACGTCGAGTGTTAAGTCCTGAGTTGATTTTTGAAACTAAAGATAAGGTTCGACTGATTAGGGATCTTCTGAAGGCGGCTTCTGACAGACAAAAGTCCTATACAGATCTGAAGAGACGTGAGATTGAGTATTCTGTGGGAGACTTCATGTTTCTTAAGGCCTCTCCGTGGAAAAAAGTTCTGAGGTTTGGTCGGAAGGGCAAGTTGAGCCCTAGGTTTATTGGGCCATACCAGATTCTAAAGTGTGAGGGACCGATTGCTTATCAGATGGAGTTACTTCCGGAATTAGACCGTATCCATGACGTACTTAACATCTTGATGTTAAGGCACTACCACTCTGATCTTTCTCACATAGTCTCCGTAAAGGATAATGAGGTTAGGCCAAACTTGACCTTTGAGGAGGAGCCGGGTCAGATTCTGGATCGCAATGTTAAAGTTCTGATAAAGAAGTCCATTCCACTAGTAAAGGTTCTGTGACAAAATCATAGCACTGAGGAGGCCATGTGGGAGCCTGAGGAGGCCATATGGGAGCCTGAGGATGCGATGCTTCAGTAGTATACTCTTCTGTTCTGATCAGGTAAAGTTCGAGGTTGAAATTTCTTTTTGGGGGTAGAGTTGTAATACCGTAAAATTCTTATTTCAGCTTTTGTGTAAATATGACACAAATCTGTATCTGCTTCGGTGGTAAAGTGTTCTTAGAGTGTGTGAGAGGTTCTAAATTCAAGCCTTGTATTTGGAAAATTTTGGTATTTTTCTAACTTAAGCCTTATACTTTGTTCAGCGAGCTTATAATTAATTGTCTGTATTTCCATACCAAAATGAGCCTGCTGGTTCGATTGGTTAGGGTGTGTTATGTTGTGCTAGAGGTCTTGTGTTCGAATCTCTACGCTAGCGTGGATATTGTTTTTTCTCGGTTATCAGATAGAATTTGGGTTGAGCTAGAATTCTGAGAAGTGGGTTAGTGGGACAGTGAATTTAGGGATTTTGGGAAAAAGTTGATTAGTTTTGTTTTTCTTTTTCTTTTTTCTCTCCTACCAAAATCCCTGTGTTTTTTTTCGTCTTTTTCAAACTTTCTTTCTGGCCACCATCCTTTTGATTTTTGTTCACTTTTCTATCACACAAATCTTCGTGGTTAGGTATTTTAGGTAAGTTTCATAAAAGTTCTGGAATTTTGGGAAACGATTTCGGTTTTGTTAATGTACCGATTGCATGTTTAGGTATTTCTCAATGGAGTCAAATCATGTTCTCCAACGAGTAGGGTGTGCAGGCTTCCGTATTCACTCCGGTAAGTGACCGAACCTTCATTTGAAGTATTTTCTCGAGTTTGTCATTTGGGGGTGATGAATGGTTTGGCTTTGTTAGATGGAATTGATTGGGTTTTGGTGTTGTTTTTAGGTATTGGCAGGCTCAGGAGTGGTTTTGCATTGAATTATAGCAGGTGTGTACCCGAAAATGCAGAAAATAGGATTCAGCGAAAGCTAAAATTACAAACTATTGACACCACACGGATGTATGGTCGCCCGTATGGTAGGCCTTTTGCGACAACACGACCGTGTAGTTTACGAAGACATGGCCGTGCGCAGCACACGGCTAAACAGAATTGAGCCTTGTGGGCCATACAGGCGTGTAGGTCCACACGGGTAGTCTACACGGGCATGTGGAAATTTGGGCCAGGCCGTGTGATCCACACGAGCCAAGGCCAATCTGAGCGTGTGGGCCACATGGGCAAACCACATAGGCATGTGGGCTCATTTTGCTAAAATGTTTCCTAGGGTTGCACGGGTCACCCAAGTCGACTATGAACCTACTGTAGGGTTGGTAAGCGCTACTTAGGCACTTGCATGACCTGAATATATTATGTATGTATTGATTTTGGTAACTGAATTTTAGCATGCATTTCTGTATGTCTGCATTGAGCATGTTTAGATGCATCTGCATTAGGGTGGGATGATTGATTATTGGAGGAAGTGTACTGAAAGGTTTTCATGCCTATTATTTGGCAGCTCAGCAGCAATATTATTGTTATGTGCTGCATTCAGTATGACTTGCTGTGTTGGGCTGGGTGGGTGTTTTAAACCCCGTATGGTTTTTAGGGATAGACGGTGATGGTGTGTAGAGGCTGGCAGGTAGGATACTGATTTCTGTTACTATATGCATATTATATCTGAGACAGCCAATGCCCTAATTATTATCTAAAACTGTATCTTAACGGGCTAAGGCCTAAACTGTATCTGAATCTGTAATGGGCTTAGGCTCAGACTGCATTTGACCGATAACTGTTGTCTGACTGTATGCATGTCTTCTGTGGGGATTACATATTGAATTTACGTAAACTTACCCCTTTCTATTTTATCTGTATAGGTAATCCCCAGACTTAGACGGATCGGTACGGCGGAGGACTCAACAGTGACCACATGTATATTGAACTGTTTTAATTTCATTTATGGTTTTTATGTCCTATTTGTTTTCTAGGGTATTTTTGATGTAATTTGGGACTTTTGGATTGTTTTCCTTTGTTTTAGATTTTAACTGTTATCATGGACTTTTAAACTGCAAAACTCAAAGAAATATTTTTAAAAGCGAACTATTTTCTTTAAATATCATGGTTTTAAAAGCTTTCGCTACAGAATATTTTTAAACGAATCAAATTAATGAGAGATAAATAGAAGATAAAAAAAACGGAAATGATTTTAACTTGATAAATTCGATTTCAAATCCCATTCTATGTGACATCGCCAGATTTGGCCATAACGTTTAGGTTGGGTTTGGGGTGTTACACATACCCAACATCAGCCTTTGTAGTACAACCCGTTACAGTAGACGTTTGACTGTACCAAAATATACGACTCACTATGTTGGGACAATGATGATATCAAGTCTAAGGACCGTATACATAGTTATCGCTTTGAGTAATGTTGTAACTAGTATATAATAATCCAAGAAACATACTCATAGCGGGTCAGTCCAATATATCGTTGTTTAACATGTACTCATGTATTAATTTTGACATCCCTGTGTCAATGACAACACTTTGTCATCAATCAACTACATCTTAGTCTTAATGCATTATTGTTGTCTAAGCCCACAATAATACTTGACTAAGGACCTTTTAAGAATACTATTATTCACGGGACATTATTATAAATCGGTTTATTTTACACACAGGAAGTAAAACTAAAATAACAATGGCAATGCCTTTTATTAATAAACAAAGTAGAATGAATATGTGACTACAATCATCTTATGATTGGTCTTTAGGCATACTCTAACAGGAGGTTCATACCTAATCACTACTAAAGGGACCTCTACCAAAAGCATTAAAGTCTCACACAAGGAAACAAAAGTGTGGAGGATTACCAAAAAGAAATAGAAGTCGTGATGATCCGAGCCAACATCAAGGAGGATTGCGAGGCCACCATGATGAGATTCTTAGTGGGGCTAAACAGTGATATTGCCAACATAGTGGAGTTACAACATTATGTTGAGCTAACCAATATGGTCCACATGGTGATTAAAGTGGAGAGACAATTAAAGAGGAAAGGAATTGCTAGGGCAGTACACAACTTGGGCTCTACATCTACTTGGAGCCAAAATGCAAATAGAAAGGAGGTTGTGCCTCAAATAAAAGAAAAATCTAATAATTTTAAGATAACAAAAAAAAATCATGTTTCAAATAAAGATAAAAACAACATGAAAAAGGGATGTCAATAGACTTTTTTTGTTTCAAATGTTTAGGGAAAGGACACATTGCGAGTCAATGCCCTAACCGGAATGTAGTGATCCTCAAAGACAATGGAGAGATCGAAACCACAGCTGAATCTGAAGAAGAAAGCATGCCACCTTTGAAAGAGACGAGCGAGTTAAAATATCCGGTGGAAGGTGAACTTCTTCTTGTCAAAAGAAATTTAAGCATGCAAGCTAATGAAGAAGATTCGCAAAGAGAAAATATTTTCTGCACCCGATGCCACATCGATGGAAAGGTATGTAGTATGATCATCGACGGAGGAAGCTGCACTAATGTTGCAAGTTCAACTTTAGTGAAGAAACTTGGATTTTCGACATCAAACCATCCTCAACCCTATAAATTGAAATGGTTGGACGATGAAGGTAAGATTAAAGTGGTAAAACAAGTTTTCGTATCATCTTCTATTGGTAAATATGTTGATGAGGTTTTTTGCGAGTAAAGATGATATGCGAATTGTACAAGTATACATGTCGAACAAGTAATAAAGTGATGGGTGAGATTGTCTCCACAGGGATTAGATCGGTATAATTTGGTCAAGTTATTAAAGTTAGGCTTGTTTAATGCTAGAGAAAAAAAACAGTGAGAATGTAGTGGCGAAATGAGAGAATGATTATGTATAAAATGTGCAAAACAGAACAAGTAAACGAAACAAAAATGTCACGACAAAGCAACTACAGAAAAGAAGATTAAAGAACTACAATGTTGATTAGGACGGCTGGGATTATTAATGCATCTACCTTCTCTAACTATTAATGCCACGACAAAGTCTTGAACATTCTATTGCTCGATAGGTTTCTACCGTAGTCTACTTCTTTCGAGAGCAAAACCTTAGGTTACCCCCTAGGGTATTATATGTCTATAGACTTGAGTTAGGCTACCTCTAATATTTTCTACCTTCTTTCGTATGAGGCAATGCTCCATGTCTAGAGGTTGCTGCAAATAAATAATTTATCACACTCATATTATCCAATGTCTGTCTAGTTAACCTAACCCTGTCAGAATTAGGTTATTTTGTAAAAACTTGCCTATATAAAGCAAGAAATACCATTGGATAAAATAATAGAATAATTCCAACTTAAATTGTAAACATTAATAGAAATTAAATGGTTCAGCAAAGTAATTTCGAGCCTAAGAGATTTAGCTCATAGTTAGGTAAATCAAGTTCGAGTTTAATGCAGTAACCAACATCATCAATAACACATAAGTTCTAAAAGAAGCGTGATAAGAATCAAAGGAGAAAATCTAATATGATAGCTTTCACTTATCTAGCTATCAACACCAACAACATAATTTCTTGCAGTTGCCAAAGATAATGTAGTTGTTTTCTCCTTCTTCAACCGCCTTCTTTGTTGGTTGTTCCCATCTTTCCTATCAAAAGTTTCTCCTCATTTTTCCCATTAAAGACTGCTTCCTTTTCTATGGTTCCTCCTATAGCTTTTATAAGTTTGACCTTATAAGGCAGGTTCATCAGCCCATAATTCTTTCGCTTTTTTAAGTGGATTTATCTAGTACAAGTACAGTTGGGGCTGAGAACGGTATGCATTGAATGTTGACTAGGCATCTTCTAGGCACTGCCATAGCATTTGTATTGGCAAACTATCCAAAATTTGTCACGACAGACCTTCAATCCTTTACTCCTTTTCCTATACTCTGCACTTGCCAATTAACCATTAACAAAGTCCTCCCCACATGTAACTAAAAGCAACATGTAATAACACTTAAGTACAATTCAAGCTCTTTAATGTAATGCTCTAAAAATATCAATCACTATAGCAAATTATGCTTTTAACGTTGTTTTTAGTTGTGTTTGGATCAAAAACACCATAAAGTTATACCATTAGTGGTGCTAATCAAAAAACGCCGCAATAAGTAAACCAATAACAGCGTTTATGAGAAAAACGCCATAAAAGGTAAAGCAATAGTGGCGTTTTTGCTTAAGCGCCGCAAAAGGTAAAGCAATAACGGCGTTTTGCCCATAAATGCCACAAATATCCTTTTATTTTTATTGAAACAGCAACGTTTTGATCTCAGTTTCCTAAAATCCTATAGTTTTTTTCCCTAAATTAATCATTTGCCCAAATCCCTTATTTTTTTTCCCCAAATCAAATCCCTTAGTCCTCTGCTATGTCGCTGTCAACAATCCTCTGTTGCGTCATCATCGACAGTCCTCTACTGCATCGCCGTCGATAGTCCTCTGTTGCATCGCCATGTAAGTTTTTATTTTTTTCATTTTGTTTGTTTGTTAAATTATTTTCTCATCTTTGAAATCCTAACCCTTTTCTCTTCTGTATAAACACCACACTAGAAACATCTTTTCTGTATAAACGACCTACCGTTCTCTTCGCTTTCTCTAAAAATTTCTCCCGATCTGTGAAAATAATCTGGTAATTTTTCATTTCATTCTATATTTTTTATATTTTTTTAAATTTGGTTAATGTTATTGGGTTGTTGAATTTTACGAGTTGGGACTGTAATTTTTTAAGGTTTTATTGAGTTATTTTTTGAAGTATAATTGATTATGAGAAGCTCAAATCTCGTTTTTCTTTGAAGTATTTTTTGAAGTATATCCCGACCTACTTTGTTCATGCATTGGTATATGACTGTTAGATATTGAGGAACGAATTGGTATATGATTAATTTGTAGTAATCTGTTTATGCATGGTTTCTGTTTTTCCTTTTTTAGAAGAACACAATATGATTGGGGTAGCAGATAAATCTATTTGATTAATTTTTAGTATTAGTCTTGTACCATATTTGTAGGTTTAGTTCATTTTTCAAATTCCAAATTTGATCATTTTTAGTTGGGTGCTTAGAAAATTGGGGTAATAGGAACATAAGTGCTTAATTAACTAAATTATTTAATAGCACTGTTTCTTTTTAAGAAAATAAACATTTGTTTTGGAAGAATTTGTGTGAAAGGTAAACGATTTCATATATATATATATATATATATATATTAACAAAATACAAATATAGAATATATTAATCTACCTTAAATATATATTTTTGTTCTGGAAGAATTTATATGAAAGGTAAACGATTTCCTATATGAGTTGAAGTCTAAAGACTAATTGGCATGCCCTACAACTTGAATTTTGTTGAGGGATGGACGAAAATCATTCTAACATCTAACCATTCCAATTTTTGTGCTTGATATACTAGTTAATGATATATTGACTTATAAAAATTCATTTTTTTTTGAAACAAAATAATAAAATTTTATTTAAACATGAGAGTTTCGATATAGATATGTGTAAATAGTAATCTTCTAATTATATGATATAACACATAATAACCCAATCTAGCAACATGTGTTATTGTTGCAGATATCTTCTACCCAAATGCTTCCAAGTTTAAAATTTATCTTATAATTTGAGTTTTTATCACACCAGTTTTAAGAGGTGGTACTAATGAAGGTTTAGTAATTTCGATGTTTAGGAAACTTTTTAACATTTGAGGAAGCTTCATGATTTTTTGTTTTCTATTTTCAAGCTGGTTTAGGTAAATATTTGCTAGCACTTGGTGTGTGTATCTACTGTACTGGGTTTATGAATGTTAATTTGTTTTCTTGCAGGGTTTTGGTTTGGGGAAAAATTAAAGTTTGGGTTTAGAGATACGTAGTTATCAACATTAGTTGGCAGATAACATTGTCCCAGTGTAGGTCATAGGTGCTCCCTTCTCCGACCACCAAACATAATCTTCTTTGCCAAGGTGCACTATCCTTTTGAACTTCTCGACCCAACTTTTCCGCATTTCCCATATTGTAACAAGTTTCAACTTGCTATGTCCACCTCTATCTGTCACCCTCATCATAGTTTAGTTACAGCTTGATATTGTAAAAACATAAGCATAATGCTTGGTGATATGAATACATTAGAGTTCATCTTTTAATAGTTCGTGTCCACAGCTTTAACCTCTAGGAATTCATTATGTACTTATCATTGTTGCATAAATGGAAGGCAAAAATTTATTAGGAAATTTTATTAGAATATAATTAAAATATTTTGTTTGTTATTCTGTTTATGAAATAGTTATGAAAACAAGCTGGAAAGCTTGATAATATGTTTGTTACTCCATGTTGGTGTATTTATATAATAAAGAATAATTAAAATATTTTTATAATAAATTATTACTTATTTGTAAATTTTAATACTTTAAATTATAATGAAGGTGTATCTCAAGATGACGATAAAGTGTAATCAATGTTAATTGGAGTTTGTCTATTCAATTTTTAACTTTAATATAATTATAAAAATAATATTATAAATTATAATGAAAATGTAATTGAAGACGAATATAATGTGTACTTCAATATTTATTGGACTTTATCTTCAAATGTTTAATTTTAACATAATAATATCCACTTTCACTAAACAAAAGACAATTTAAACTAATAAAATTGTTTATTTATAAATATGAACAATTTAAATTACAACAAAAGGGTAATCAAACATGAATATAAAATAGTATAAACTAATTTCGAGAGAAAAATAACGTATCCATAACAAATTTAATAGGTTTCAAGTCACCAATTCATTTTTTTAGTTTCTAATGTGACTTGATCAAACGACTACAATCTACTTATTTTTGTCTTTTAACTACAACCGCTGATTTAAAAAATTTCATGAAATTCCACTATAATAAAATCTTGCCTTAAATATTAGCGATATTTATAATTAGTTATAATATAATAATTTTAAATTACATTGAATATAACTCAATATGAATGATGTAATTCAATATTTTATAAGACTTGATGTACAGAAAATTTCTATTTACTTTAAATATAATAATATATTTTATGTTGAGATGTAATTTAAGATAATAAAATATTATTTTTCTGATATTTAAAATTATAATAAAATTGTAATTCAGTCTATTTAAATGACTAGTATAATTACAAATTTAGTTTTTCAAGTTTAAGTGAAAAAATAGTAAGACATTGCTTATCTATAAATTTAAATGGATTAAATTACAATTTAAGATGAATATAAAGTACAAATCAATCTTTATCTATTTAAATTTTTATTTAGTGTTAATAGAAATAATAGTTCAAATTATAGTAGTAGTGTAATATAATATGAATATAAAGTATAATTCAATATTTATCTAATTTCTCTTATTTTTAATATAATAACAATGATTTTGTATTTTAATTAATAAGTCATTAAATAATAAGATATTACTTATTTGTAAACTTTAAATTATAATGGAAGTGTAATTCAATATAAATATAAGATATTACATTAATTTAATATAATTATAATATTATTGCTTTATAAAAATTTAGACTTTGGTGGAAATGAGATATTTATAAAAAGTTTTAAGTCTTTTGGTAACAACAATGTATTGGATTGTTAAATATATTTCTTTCTTTTAGGTGGAAATATGGAGTTGTTGGTGAAGAAGAAAAAGTAGTGTTATAATAATAGGCATGACATCACCTGTTTTTAACTATTATATTATATATTTTAGTACAATGACATGATTTAAATCTATTTAGAACACTTAAGTAACCGTAATTTATTGTCAAATTTAAACTTCAAGAACTACGAAATGGATAACAGTTGGATGGATTTGTCAAGGGTAAGCAACGACTATCGAAATGGAGTATAAACTTTTCTGAATTTTTCATTTCAAAATGTAAGCCAAGAGAATATGATTCTTTGCCCGTGTAAGAAGTGTGACAACATGAATTGACATATTTGTGAAGTTGTCTACGAACATCTATTTGTTAATGGCTTTATTCAGGGTATAAAAAATGATTTTTTCATGGAGAGTGTACACCTCGTAGAACCTCTTCAACGATTAATCCGACTTATCATCATAATGCTCACTATCAGTCTGTTAAAGAAGATGACATGGAAGGTATGTTGCGAGATGCATTTAATATGCACAGTCATGGTTTGTAATCATTTCCACCTGAAATTTTTGCATCCGATGATTGTGATATTGGTGGAAATGCTTTTAGCAAAACGGGAAGAAGTGCACCTGATCAAGAGCCAAATGGAGAAGCGGCGAAGTTCTAGAAGTTATTTAATGACATGAATAAAGAACTTTATGAGGGATCGAAATTTTCAAAACTATCCATATGCATTCGTCTTGTTCACTTAAAATGCTTGGGAAGGTAGACTGGAAACTCTTTTATGCTGCTGTTAGAATTTTTGAAAGATATCTTTCCGTTTGAAAAAATCCCTCATTCATGCAAAGATATAAAGAAACTGATAAAAGATTTAGGCCTTTGGTACGACAAAATTCATAGTTTCCCAAATGACTGCATGTTGTATTGGGGTGATCGAAAAAATCAACAGTCTTGTCATGTTTGCGGTAAATATCATTGGATGAATAGGAATACAGAAGATGTGAATAAGGATGAAGGTAAGACACAATCAAGAAAAAATCCAGTAAAGATTTTGCGATATATTTTACTAATACCAAGGCTTCAAAGGCTTTTTATGTCATCAAAGACAACCGAGTCTATGAGGTGGCATCATGATCAATGAACCGGTGATGGATTATTAAGGCATCCTGTGAATTCTTTAGCTTGGAAATCATTTGACTGTAAATTTTCAAGCTTTGCAAGTGATCCTCGGGATGTGAGGCTTGGGCTAGCATCTGATGGATTTAATCCTTTTAAAATCATGAGTACGTCATACAATACTTGGCCTATAGTGTTTGTTCCTTACAATTTGCCTTTATGGATTTGCATGAAGCAATCTTCTTTTATCTTATCTATGATTATTCTTGGAGAGAAAGGTTTCGAGAATGATATTGACATTTATATGCAGCTACTTATTGAAGAGTTGAAATAGTTATAGGCGGGTGTTGAAACATACGATGTCTTGAGAAAGGAGAACTTTTATTTACGCGCAACTTTGTTGTGGACTATTAATGATTTCCCGGCTTATGCCAATTTATCTGGTTGGAGTACCAAAGGAAATTATGCTTGTCCTTGTTGTGCTACGCAAAGATATTCAGAATGGTTATAATGGGAATAAGTTCTCTTATATGGGGTATCGTCAATGGTTAGATAGAAATCATAGATTTAGATTTTAGAGGAATTTATTTGATGGTACTGAAGAGTTCAGAGAAGCTCATGAGCAGACCATTGGATCTAAAATCTTGTTCATGTTAAAAGATATCAATTTCAGTTATGAGAAGATAAATCAACCACCCAACACACAAACAAAGAGAAGACCGAAGGAGGCGTATGTTAGCGATGTTGACCGGTAGACTGATGATGAATCTGACAAAGAGGATGATCCTAATGAGGCAGACTTGTGAAAAAAAATAAGTATTTTTATAGTTTCCTTATTGGGAGCATCACATTTTGCGACACAATCTTGATGTCATCCATATTGAAAAGGATGTTTGTGAGAATATAATCGGGAAAATTCTTAATACCGATAGAAAATCAAAAAATAATCTTAAGAGTCGACTTGATCTAGTTGACATGGGAATTCGACGTGATCTTCATCCCTAATTACTTCCGAATGGAAAATCTCATTTGTTATCTTCTATTTTTGCAATGTCGAAGAAAGAAAAGGAAGTTTTCTGCACGGTGTTGGAGGATATAAAGGTCTTAAATGCGTATGCATCAAATATATCTCGATGTGTGAGTCTTAATAATCGAAGACTATATTCCCTAAAATCACATGATTATCACATTTTGATACAAGATTTACTGCCAGTTGCTTTACGATGTGGTATGTCAAAAAAGGTGAAGTCTTGTATAATTGAACTATCCAATATAATGAAACCTATTTGTGGTAAAGTTTTGATTGTTGAAGAGCTTGAAAAAGTACAAGATTGAGTTGCCTTGACTTTATACAACTTGGAGAAGATCTTTCCACCTTTGTTCTTCACTATTATGGTGCACTTGCTAATCCATCTCTCTCATGAAGTAAAACTTGGTGGACTGATTTTCTATCGATGGATGTATCCTATAGAGAGGTGCTAATTTATTTGTAAAGTTTTCATTCATTCATGAATATACCTTTAATTACAACTTTTGATAATGTTGTATATCGTGTTTAGGTTCCTATGCAAATTGAAGTCTAATTGTCGTAATAAGGGTTATCCAGAACACAAATTGCTGAAGGTTACTTAGCAGAGGAGTGTATGACTTTCTGCTCTAGATATTTAGAAGATGTTGAAACAAGACTGAATAGACCAAGTAGAAATGCTGGACTCACAAATCATAACTTAGCTGAAACTTATCTATTTCGAAGTTATGGACAATCAATCGGTAAAGTTGAAATTGCACACTTAGATGATAGATCTTGGGTACAAATACACCGATATGTTCTTTTTCACCATGATTCAATTGAACCATTACGCAAGTAAGTTTTAGAATTTGATAAATATTCATTTTTTTCATTTGTTTATCTTCTAACCAAGTAATCTACTTTTTAACATAGTGAATACAAACAAGTCTTGAGATCTCATTCAAGCTCCCGAAGATTACAACATTGAGAGATTCATAAGTTATTCATAGAATCTTTTCTTGAATGGTTAGGGCAGACGGTATGCAACTGAAGCTTTCAATGAAAAATAATAATGTTTTCGTATAAAATTATAATTAATCAATTTACTTTCAATTCAATAGGTTTAGAATAAGTTAAATGGCTTTCCTAAAGTCTGAATAGAGTAGTAAAAAGATATAATGCCTTCCTCGTTAATGGATTCAAGTTTCATACAAAATCTTGCGAAAGATTGAGGAGGACTAAAAAATGTGGAATAGTTGTTAATTCTTCAATTACAAGTTATGCTAGTGCTAGGGACAGTAATCCTGTTGAGGGAAATGTGGAGTATTACTGACTTCTTATGGACATTATTGAGTTGGATTACTATGGAAAACTGAAAGTTGTCTTATTTCGATGTGATTGGGCTAATGTTAATACTGCTCGTGGAATTGAAAAAGATCAATTTTGTTTTTACAATAGTGAACTTCTTTCAATTAATTCACACAGGACAATAATTGATAGACGAGCTGTATGTATTTTCTTCTCAAGTCAAACAAGTTTTTTACTCGAAAAATCCAAATGATGAAGGTTAGTACGTTGTACTCTATAACACCCCTAGAGACTTGTTTGACATGGGCAATGGAAGTAGAGATGACATCAATGAAAGATCAAAAACTTTGTCTTTTCCAGAATAAAACTTAAATGAAACTATCCCCAGTACTAGTACACAATTTCAATGGGTTCGCTAGGATGTGGATGGATATATTTACAAATCATGATGTAGCAAGATTTTATGATTTTTTAATTATATGTAATATTATAATTTAAATCTTGATCTTGTTAAATATTTCAATTATTTTATATGTACTATTATTGTTGTAATTAGTTACTAATGTTTCAACTATTTCATGTGTATTGCAGATAATATGCCTAGAAAAAGATTGTGAGATCTAAGTATTATTCAAAATCCTCCAAATTTGGAAGAAACGAATAGTAATCAACAGACTGCTATTGGATCTTCAAATGTTTTGAATACAGTTGACAAACTTGTAGAAATTCAGAGTAATGTTAACTTTAATTTACATGCTTGTTGACTTTTATTATTGATTTTTGTTTCAATTTCTTATATTATCACATACTATTTTTTAGCTGAAAGTGGTGGGAGACTCAAAACTCGAGGACGTACGCTATTAAAGGATTTATACGATTTAAATTTTGTGGAGCGTGTCAAAATATCTAGAAATAGTCATGATCAGCCTATTGGATGAAAAGCTCAACTTTTAGTAGGGTACTTGGGCATTATAGCATGAAATGCCAATCTATTGCCAATTAACTATGAGTCATGGCATCATATGCCTAATAGTAAAAAAAAATCAAGCTCTCGATAATATTAAGGTAATAACATAATGAAATTTATAATACTTTGGTTTAAGTTTCATTTATATTTACTTTCTAAACCTGTGTTATTTGCAGGAGAGATTTGCTTTAGAGGTCTCAGCGAAATGTCCCGTCGGGAATGCTGAGGTATCAATGTGAATATGCAGTTAGATTTTGGAATTCAAAGAAAGGAGAGGTATTATGTTCTTCCAAACTCTTATAATTATTTCTGCTTATAGTATTTACAATATACATAATAATAATTTTCTAATGTAGGATCGCGAGTGAGTAGGAACTACAAGTAGGCAAAAACAAAAATTCAAGCACACAATTGGGTCGAAAAGTTTTGCTTGTGTAGCTGATGACGAGGTATTTTGAATTTATTAACTGTGTCAAATATTAATTACTTTCTACTAATTAAATAATATTTTTCCTACTATATTGTAGGAACTGTCGTCTGGTCAAAAAGTTAGATGCCTTCATCTTTTTTACATTACACATAGAAAGAAAGATGGATCTCCTATGATTACTGAAGCTACAGAAATAATGGTATATTTACTTAATAAAATTTGAATTATTTTAAATGTTTATCATGTTTAATTATAATGGTTTAATTCATCGTTTGTAATTCAAATAATGCAAAGTTATGTTGCATTTGTTTGATTATATATTTTATTTCTAACTCTTGATTGATTTATTAGGAGAAACTAAAGGATAAAAGGGCGAAGTATGAAGTGATCGCTTCAAGTGATAGTTCTGTTAATCTGGATGACATTGATAACCGAATTATTACTGAAGTTTTAGGTCCTAAAAGGTATGGTTGAGTTCGATTTCAAAGATATTTTGTTAACCCAACCCAATATTTTAGATCCAGCTCGTAGCAATACATGCCTTCAACAAATCAAGCTCAAGCTGAAGTTCAGAGGTTAAGTGACCAGATGGCTCAGATACAAGCGAGCACAGTTGAGCAAATTGCCTAACTTAATGAGAAGGAGCATCGAAAGAAGCAAAGGCTCAAAGAAAATATGATGAACTCCAGCTACAACTTAAAGCGGGGGCAGTAGCGAGGGAAGTAGAGGCAACAAGAAAATACGACAAACTCCAGCAACAGATTCAAAATATGATGAAGATGTTTCAGCAGAATTAATCGTAGAATCCACCATCTTAGACTTTTGTTTTCTTATTGTGAGAATATCTTAACAATATAACTTTAGAATAAATATATTTTTTTATTTCATTTATTAATTTATATCACATACATATTTCTTTCGTGATAGTGTCATTTAGATTTGAAATTTTTGGTTGGATTTGATATTATAAGAAAATATGTTGAAAATTTGGGTTCTATATGAAATAAAATGGGTTGGTAAAATCTGCTAAAGTTAGTCACTATAGAACATGGTCTTTAGCGGCACTTTTACTATAAATGCCACTAAAGAACATGATTTTTAGCGAAGTTTTTACAACAAACGTTGTTAAACGACATGATCTTTAGCGGCGTTTTCTCACATAAAAACTGCAAAATTTAGCGGCGTTATCATAGCGGTGTTTTTTGCTGCGCTTATTAAAGAATTAATCTCCTCATCGAACATCAGAGACAAAAATTACACTCATAACAGTCTAAACAATCCTTGGCAATTATATGTGTCATGGCAAAATGAACATGCTGAACTAAATATCTGATGCATCCTAAATGCTTAACACTCCTCTAAACCTAAGGGATGCATTGCCCTCAATGCATGCACAGACATGAATCATGAATGCAAGAATATATTTACACCTAGAATGTCATGGAAAACATATAGATGTTATGATGCAATAAAGGGCAAGGAACTCCCCTGGCTCGGAGCTTGTTTATCGTTGCTTTAAATTTGACGGGTGGACTTTCGTGCCGTTCTTGTTTGGTGATCTCATCAATGATACAATTGAGTTTGAGGTCTTGTTCATTCATTGCTTCGGTAGATGTAACTGGGATAGCTGCAGTACTATCCTCTGGTGGTGTTGATGTAGGGGTTGATTTTTTAGTCCGCTCATTATCGATCTCTATGTGGATTGATTTAGTATTTTTTGTGTCTTCATCAGGTGATTTGGTTTCTTTCTCTTCAGCAGCAGGGTTGGTGGTTCCAAGCTCTGTTTCAACTGGCTCTACTATGGCCATCCCTTCTTCGATAGATGATTGCAATTCCTTAGGAAATTTAGGAAATGTAGGCATGGGCTTGGTAAAGTTCTTCTGAAGGGGCCTCTTTAAAGCAACATCTCTCTTCTCCACATAGGTCCATAAAATGGCCATTCTTTCTTGTGCCTTTGCCAAGTTTGCAGTAATTTGAAGTTGCTGAGTCTCGAAGAGTTGTAATTGTTTTTGTAACCTCGCAAATGAGCTAAGCACCTACTACTCATATAGACTGCTAGAAGTAGAAGTGGTTGCAGTGGAAAACGTTGGTGTAGAGGATGTAAAAACTGAGCTAGGTGGTTGTTACTATGGCAAGGCCACTCTAGATATTTTGGCTACAATAACCCTTGTGATTGCCCCCTTATTTGAGGTTACATCCTCGCTGGGCTGGACTTGGACCTTTACTCGTTGGCAAAATGCAATGATTAGGGATGGAAAGTTGATACTCCCTGTATTTTTCAGCGCACAACGATGGACTTCATTGAAGATTATTTTTCCTACATTAATCCTTCTGCCCATCATTATAGAGTGGAGCAACAACATCCATTCTTTAGAGACTATAGAGTTATGGATAGAAGGGGTTAACTGCGTCTTTAAGAAATGATACCAAACTCTGCAACTAGGCTTTAAGGACACCCATTAAATTGTGTAACAGTTTTGCCTATATACTGTCCACTAAGTTCCCTCAACACAAAGGTCTTGCAGGGCATGATTCAACCCATCAGTGGTGACAGTTGCAGCGAATTGAGAATGCTTGTCTTGTACATCGGAGAGCCCATATTAAGCATTGATGTTGTCATCATCAAACAACACCGATACTCCTCGAACAAATATGAAAGTGTTATTGGGCGAAGTGAAGTGAGCGTAAAACTCACAAACAAGCTTAGTCAAAACATCCTCAGGATGCAAGCAAAAGAATTGCCAACCATGTTTTTCTACCACAGATGAAATGGAGACGTCATACCCCATGAAAGGTTCATCTTTAAAAAGAAAGCCTTTTCGAGGAAAAATGGTCTCTTGGATATATTGTTCTTATACTTCTCCTCTGCTGCAACATTGAGAAACATTTGTGGTGGCACAACAACAGTTTGAGGGGTAAATCATCTAGCCATTGTTATGGGTTAGGGACAACGTCGATTTAGAAGAGAAAAAGGAAAAATATTATTTGTTGAAAAGGCACAGGTAGTTTTGAGGGATAAAAGAGTTAGCGTAACTGTGAGGAAAAAGGATGGGATTAGGGTAAAGGTAGAAGTAACGATGATAATGTAAATAGTAATTATGGCTTGACATGGGTGATTGGATAGGCCTGACGTGGTTTAGTGGCACAATGTGCTATGGGAATAAGAGGGAAATTAAAAATTTTGAGGCCAAGTGTTTTGGGGAAATTGGTATTGGGCTTAACTCTTGTAAATGGGACCCAACATCTTAACCTCCTTCAAAAATTGGGCCAACTCATTTCTCCTAACTATTTCATTTCTCAAGAGCTACACAACCGTTGCCATGGTACCGGTTTCTATGACGTTCAACCTTTTGTTTCTTCCTAAGTAACACCTGCAATACCAACTAAACAAAAATTATTACAGTGAAAAAAAAATGAAACAACTAGGAGAAACTTAAAAATAGTGAAAATAGAATAAAATAAAATAAAAGAATTATCGAAATGTTGAGGTTAAATGTCTTGGAGGTCTATGAACTGTTTGTCTCGATGCACATAAGCACCCCAGTAGTGCTTTAAGTGTTGTCCATTGACTTTAAATGTGACCATCCGTTTGCATGTCCTTGACTTCAATTTCTTCATGAGGGTATACATTGGCTACTTCAAAGGGACCATACTAGCAGTGTAACACCCCAAACCCGGCCTAGACGTTATGGCCGAATCTAGGAGTGTTACGCAGAAGAGTTTTGAAATCAATCTTATTATGTTAAATTTCTCACGTTTATTTGTTACTAAAAAGAATCCACATTCTATCAAACATATTATTATTTTCGTTAAGGAAAATATTGTTAATTTTCTCTTTCAAAAAACTTATTTTGCAGCGAAAGTTTGATATTGTTAAAGATGAAAATTGAATTTGTGTTTTCAGAAAAACTTTTATTTGCGTAAAATCGTGGTTTTTTCAAATATCACAATATAAAAGTCAAAAACACATCAAAAACCAAAATTAAAATCAAACAGTCTAGAGAGTCCAATAATTATAAAACTCTAAGAAATAATCCATAATTTAAATAAAAACCATTATTTAAGGCAGTTCTTGAACTTGTGGTCACCGTAGAGACTCCGTTGCACCAACCCGCCTATGTCTGAGGATTACCTGAACAAAACAGACAAATAGATTTGAGTTTTCGTAAACTACTTGTGTAACTTAACTAAGACATAAATGCATCAAATTCAAAATTTCAGTATACCATAACAGAAGCGAACATAAGTTATTATCAGAATCATAGTATCTGATACATACAAATATGCAAAGTTCTAGCCCCATCCTCTACACACCATCTCCAACCATCCTAACACACCATGTGGGGTATAAAACACCCACCTAACCCTACACCCCACTTAGTGCCTCTACGACACTTATCATAATAATTTGCAGCCAAGCTGCTAGTAAATCAGCGAAATGTCGCCTTACAAATCACTTCCTCTAATAAACTAATCCCACCCTATATATAGATACAGATGACAGATATATAGAATTAACGTGTCTCGCATGCTCACATACATATATCATACATGTTTTTACAAAATAGACAAATCATTCATATCAATTTCTTAAACTCAAATTAGTCTATCAAAATATGAAGGTATCATGCATTAGGGTTTGTTTGCCTTTACCAACCTTACGAAAGGCCCACAATCAATCAAAACAACTTCTATGACCATAGGAAAAATTTTAAAAATTTGAGGCCACATGCTCGTGTGGGCCCACACGCCTAAATTGTCCTTGTCCTTGTGGCCTACGCGCCCAAATCGGCCTAGCCTGTGTGACCCACACGACCACACACTCGCCCATCACATGGCTGTGTGTGACACATGACCGACCACAAGGCCACTTTTTTAGCTTTCACCGAACCACATTTTCTCGTATTTTCGTTACACACTTGATTAGGATTTAATGCCATAGTAATCCCGAGACCACCAGAACTTAGAAATGACATTACCACAACTAATTAACAACCAATTAAGAATTTAACATCGTAAAATCAAATCACGCAAACAAACTTACCGCCGATGAGAACAACTACTATCGCGATTTAGGCTATTGAAGCGAAATTCAAAGGTTCACTGACTACTCCTGTGCAATACGCTCACAGAGAATTAATTTCCTTTACTTCACAACATTTAGAAATTCAAACGGAAAGATAAATCCAAACAGCTTACAGAAATCGAAAGCTACAGACAAGTGAAATCCCCACTTACCCAATCGCACGTAAAACTCCAAAATTTTGGATTGCAATGAGAAGAAAACAAAGGGGTGAACAAAATTGAAGGAGAAAACGAAAAACAAAAAAAAATGCAGAGAAGGGAAAAAAGGGAAAAATGTTAGACAGAGGAGGAAAGCAGAAACTGACGTCAGAAAGTATTTGGGAAGAGAAAGAAAAATTAAAATTTACTAAATCCCCACTCCATCCACTAACAACCTTATCCCCTAAAATCCTACCCACTAACCACATCTAACTACCTCAGAGTTTTAGTTCCACCGAACCTCTATCAAACAATCGAAACAAAATTAACACCCATGGTCACATGGGGATTCGAACACAAGACCTTATGGTAGCTAACATCTTACCATTTAAACTAGCAGACTCATTTTAATATGAGTTTACTGAAGTTAGAATATAAGCCAAATTTCCAAGGGATAAGCTAGGAGCAAAATAGCAAAATTTTCCAACTGTAGGACTTGAACCCAAGACCTTATACATACACCCAAAACACTTAGCCATCAAAGAAGATACATATTTATGACAAAATTTACAGAAACAAAAATAAATTAGTCAAGGCGTTACAAGCAGGATTTTAGTTTGCCAGGGAATAGTTTTAACCTTGAGTTGAATAACAACATTTACTGTCCTAGTTCAAATTTTGGTGGCATAATCCTCTTATCATGCCAACTTGGGATAATGCTAAGTATGATTTAAATGTTTTAGGTGGCTTGAATTATGTTATTGAAATACGACAAAGAGACTAAATTATTGTCACATTGAGTATAAAAATATGTTTAATTGATGATCTTTTGATGAGTTAGCATGATTTATTGGTTAATGGTTTTTTATTACAAGATTGGCTTTTTTCTAGCACTACTGAGCTTTAAAAGCTCAGCGTGCAGATTGTTTGTTTTGTGCCTAGGTATTAGAAGTGCATACGAAATTTGATTTAGTTGTTCCCAGTATCTAAGGCTTCAAGCTTCAATTACAAAATCACTGGACTTTATAATTTCTTGCTTTTGAACTTAGTATTGGGCATGTACCTATGTCATTTGGTGAATTGTCCTATCTTGAGTATATTTTTATATGGATTTGATATAATTAGCATATTTGATATGTTGGTACATTTTAGGACTTAGGAATACTTTTGATTTGGATTTGTTATACCATCTCCTAAGATAAATGTATGGTTTATGGTTTACATTTTACTTGCCCAGTGAACTTTTGATCTATTATGTTAATATAATGATTTTACATGTTTTAGACTTGTTTTAGTAATGCCAAATGTGTTGGCATTAGTTTGGTTGCATGTGAAATATTTTTAGGTGCTTGTAGAAAAACAATTGTATGACTCACATTCCTTAATTTTTGTATTTATTGACATATGTCTCAAGACATCAAGAATATGTCTAGAGACCTTAAGATCAAAATCATGTGATTCATGCATTTATGGCTACATGTCTCAAGACATGGTAAAATTATCTCGAGACACAAAACATAGATGCTAAATTCCTGAAAATGAGACTGAAGTCTTGAGACATAGGGGTCAAGGTCTTAAGATATGGGTCTATTGTCTTGAGAAATGAAACTTCAAAGCTAAAACTGAAAAAGGAGGCATGTTTTGAGACATGACTTTGCTATCGCGAAACGTAAGTCTTCATTCTGCTATTTTGACCCATATTCTTAATTTGACTCCATAATTGACCATCTTTAACCCCAAATTATTGTGTGTGGAACCAATTGAGTTTATTTATGTGCTTTTAACACTTACAGTATCTTTTAATTAAATTTGCCACTATCACGCCCCAAAACATAAGGGGTTTATTGAAATAATTAATTAAGTAATGACTTAGGTTAAATAGTTAAGTAGTGAGTACACTCCTTAAAGGTTCTAGGTTCAAGCCACCCCTTACCCATTTCTTATTAAATAGTTAAGTAACAACCCGATAGTGCCAGGTGTTAGAAAATGCATATCCGAGACTCTGTTTTTGTAAATCAAATTAGTAAATATTTAATAAATATTTACGAAGTAGTTTTGTACTTAATTAGGTTTTGGTTAAGTGAATAGTTAATTAGGTTTTGGTTAAGTGAATTTGCATGAATTAAGAGTAATTAGGTATAAGGACTAACTTGTATAAAGGGTGAAAGTTGAATTATAGGTTAAAGAAAACTTAAAGGGACTAAAGAAGCAATTATGCCATTGTCTTAAAATGATGCGGCATAAGGTTAAAATTAATATAAAATTTAAAGTTAAATATATATTATAATAGATTTGTTAAGTATATATATTATATTATAATCACATAATCACAAATTCACAATAAGCTGTCTTCCTGAGCAACAGTCACTAAATTATTTATTACTAGAGCTACGAAACTCCAAATCAATTACCGTAAAATTTTCCTGAAAACAGACTTGTACATCTTTTATTCATAAAATTTTCAGAATTTTTAGTTTGGCCAATCAATACCAGATTTTTCTTAAAGTTTCCCCTGTTTCACTGTTTGACTAATCTGACCACCCTTTACTACGAATCAAATTTCTAATTGTACAAAAGTCAAAATATGTTCTCGTTGATTTCATTTAAAACTAGACTCATTAATTTTTAATTACATAATTTATTCAGCTTATAACTCCACTCCCACAATTTATGGTGATTTTCCAAATTCAAGTTACAGCTGCTGTCCCAAGCAGATTTACTACAATTTACTCTTTCACAACTCTTTGCATTCATATTATTTAAACATGTATATCACCAATCAATTTCATCACATATATCTATAATTTCACTAAAGCATAATCTCAATACAATACATCGTGCTCAAATCATTATTCAAGTTCAAATTCGGCATTTCATTCTAAACACACAAACAAACATCACATTACATATAAAATTTCAATATTTTATACATACAGTACTCATATATATATTGTATTATAATTCGATAATGATATATCAAAGCCACCAAAAAGCATTTAATTAATCATTCAAGATCATGCAATGTACTAATTTAATTTTTTAAGTATATAAGCTCTTGACCTGTTTTGAAACAGAACAACAACAATAATTATTGAATAGACAAGGTTAAATTACGTACACATTTCGTCTATTTAAGCAGGGTTAAATTAATCTCTTGTATACATTCAGACATATTAAACTCTAGCATGCCTTTAGATATAAATTTCCAGCACGCATTTGAATACTTTTCGAGCTACAACAATTAAATTTTCAGACAATTCAACCACCTACATCCTTTCATCAAATACTTATTTCTTAGTTTCAACTATTACAAATGGGACATTACTAAAATTGAAACTTTTGGACAGCAATATAAATAGCAATTTAAACAGTTTTAAGCTCCCAAATTTTAAACTCCTCAAGCATAAACCGAATAGCAATGCATGTTAGTTCCAACCATACTTATTTTGTGCATTTTACCCACAATACAAGATATGCAAAATTTAACAGCAACCAGAATCAGGTGACATCCTTAATCTTTTTCTCTTCAAAAATCTTCCATAGCCGAAAACTCGTATCACTACTAAATCAAAATTTTGACATGGCTAAGTTAGGGACTTAGTAACTAACTTAATATATGCTACAAATTTCAAAAATTAACATGAATTTCATACCTTAATTCTAACTCAAAAGTGACCGAATGGCTATCTCCCCTTTTTTCTTTAAGGTTCGGCTAAACAAGGAAGAAGATGAACCAAACCTTTTGTTCTTCTTTTCTTATTTCAATTAATATTTTTATTTCATAATTTAAACCATTACTATTATATAATATTAATATATAATACATATTTTGCTTAACATCATCATTATGGCCGGCCACTAAAACTAAAGTGGGAAATTTAACATGCAAACCCACTTATCTTACACCATTAATTATTTAACCACTACAAAAATTACCTATCACATTTTAAAAAATTTCCACATAAGTCTTATTTAATAATTTCACTCACAAATGACAATATCAAAGCATGAAATTTTCACACATGAACTTTCACATATAATAAGCACCGAATATAACATCTAATTATTTTTATGACTCGATTTTGTGGTCTCGAAACCACTTTCCGACTGGGGTCAGATTAGGGTTGTCACACCCCTACGGCCTCTACCTCAGCCTCTAGTACCACATCCACGGATATCTCATGCGTTCATGTCTATTCGGATTTATCTGTATTACGAATTTTATAAATCAATTATAGTTTCAGTATTTATTAATAGATGTTTTATGTAAAGTAGTTTCATAATTTTAAAGTTTATTTTTTGCAAGTACAATCTCTATCAATTTCAGTTCCACTACAGTTTTAGTATACACTAACTGGCGTGTTTTCATAACAGACTATCTATAATATCATAACAGTTTATCAGAATACTTACAGGATCAGCGTCGAAGACTCGGTGTACCACATTTTCAGTCAAATCATTTCAAATTATTTTAAAACCAGATCTTTAAAACCAAGTTTTAAAACCCAAAATCTATAGTCGAGTTGTGTAACCTGGCTCTGATACCACTAAATACAACACCCCAAATCAGGCCTAGATGTTATGGCCGAATCTAGCGATGTCACATGAAAAGGGATTTGAAATCGAATTTATCAAGTTAAAACCATTTCTATTTTTTTAGCTTGTATTTATCTCTCAATTCGTTTAAAAACATATTATGTAGTGGAAGCTTTTAAAATTGTGATATTTAAATAAAATCGTTCGCATCTAGGAAAAATGTTTTGTTTAATTAAACCGAGTTTTCATTAAGTTTTGCAGTTTAAAAGCCCATGAAAACAGTTAAAATCCAAAATAAAGGCAAATAGTCCAAAAGTCCCAAATTACATCAAAAATACCCTAGAAAACAAATAGGAAATAAAAATCAAAAATGAAATTAAAACAGTTCAATAGACATGTGGCCACCGTTGAGTTCTCCATCATACCGATCCATCTAAACCTGGGGATTACCTGTACAGATTAAACAAAAAGGGGTGAGTTTATGTAAACTTAGTGTGTAATCCCCTCAGAAGACATGCATATAGTCAGACAATAGTTATCAGTCAAATGCAGTCTAGGCCTAAGCCCATTACAGATTCAGATACAGTTTAGGCCTTAGCCTGCTCAAATACAGTTTCAGATAATAATTAGGGCATTGGCCTGTCTCAGATACAGTATGCATACAATAACAGAAATCAGTGTCCTACCCACCGGCCTCTACACACCATCTTCGTTCATCCCTACACACCATGTGGGGTTTAAAACACCCACCCAGCCCTACACACCAAGTCGTACCGAATTCGGCACATAACAGTAATATTGTAGCTGAGCTGCCAGGTAATAGTCATGAAAGCCTTTCAGTACACTTCCTCCAATAATCAATCATCCCACCCCAATGCAGATGCAACTAAACATGCTCAATGTAGACATACGAAAATGCATGCTAAAATTCAGTTATCAGTCACACATATAGATCAGTAAACATGCATAAATTTATCGTGCTCAATACATACATAATATATCCATGTCACACAATTTAGAGTCTAAATAGTGCTTACCAACCCTACAGTAGGTTCACAGTTGACTTGGGCGAACCATGCAACCCTAGGAAACATTTTAGCAAAATGGACCCACAGGCCCATGTGGTTTTCCCGTGTGGGCCAACACGCCCGTCTGGCCCACACACTCAGATTGGCCTCGACCCGTATAGATCACACGGCCTGGCCTAAATTTCCACACGCCCGTGTGGACTAATCGTGTAAACCCACACGGCCACGTTTCAGCCATTACACGGTCGTGTGTTACATACGACCGTGTCTTCATCGACCACACGGTCGTGTTTTCGTACACGTCCTACCACACGGGCGACCACACGCCCATGTAGCATCGACAGTTTGCAATTTCAGCTTTCGTCGAATCCCGTTTTCTGCGTTTTCAGGTACACACCTACTATCGATTCGCTGCGAAACCACTCCCGAGCTTGCCAATACCTAAGAATAACACCAAAACCCAATCAATTCCATCTAACAAAGCCAAACCATTCATCACCCCTAAATGACAAACTCGAGAAAATACTTCAAATGAAGGCTCGGTCATTTACCGAAGTGAATACGGAAGCCTGAACACTCTACTAGCTGGAGAACGTGATTTGACTCCCTTGAGAAATACCTAAACATGAAATTAACACATTAACAAAACTGAAATTGTTTCCAAAAATTCCAAAACTTTCATGAAACTTACCTAAAATACCAATCCACGAAGATTTGCACGATAGAAAAGTGAACAAAAATCAAAAGGATGGCAGCCAGAAAGAAAAGTCTAAAAAAGAAAAAAGTTAGAAGAATACTCCAAAAAAACATAGAGATTTTCGGTAGGAGAGAAAAAAGAAAAACAAAAACAAAACTAATCAGATTTTTTCCAAAATCCTTAAATTCACTCTCCCACTAACCTACTTCTCAAAATTCTAACTTAACCCAAATTATATTTGATAATCGAGCAAAAACAATACCCACACTAGCGCGGAGATTCAAACACAAGACCTCTACACAACACACCTTTACCAATCTAACCAGCAGGCTCATTCTGGTATGGAAATACAAACAATTAATTATAAGCCCGCTGAACAAGTATAAGGCTTAAGTCAGAAAAATACCAAAATTTTCCAAATGCAAGGCTTGAACTTGGGACCTCTCACACACTCCTAGAACACTTAACCACTGAAGCAGATAAAAATTTGTATCACATTTACACAAAAGCCGAAATAAGAATTTTAGGGCGTTACAGTATGCCACAATCTATGTAGTGGGATATGATTGATCAAGATAGAATTTGTCCCTCTTACATAATGGGAGCAATATCTTAGGCCACTTGATGAAGTGAAACTAGAAATGCATGGCCATGCTCAAATAAGTTAATATGAGATATTACACTTATTTGTTTATTGTAGTCTACTTCAGGTATCAAGAAACATGAGATTGGACTTTGCAAGTGTGACTATTTCATGACTTGTGTCCAATCGAGTTATAAAGGACAAAAGGATAGAATACATGAAAATTTATCACATAAAGGTTATGTCGAACCATGAGTTCCTATAACTTGGGTAGCAATGATGCATTGCTGGATGCCACTCATTGCTTATAACATTAGAAGTGTTCTAGTATTACTACCAATATTATAATAGCCTACAGGGTCACACCTTATGGTTGAAACGAATAAAATCTAAACATAGTTGGTATTAAATTTAACTATCACGAGAATTATATTAATTATTGAATTAATTTAATTTGATAGTTAAATAATAAACACAGTATATGTACAAATTTGTTGTGCAAGAATAGAAAACATAGTTAAAATAAATGTATGAATTTGATTCATTTAAAATATTAATTATGTATTGCTTATCGAAATTATTAAAATAAAGTGTTATAATAATTTCAGTCAAACGAAAATATATGGAAATTAATATCTTTTGGAAAGGATATTACATTATGATATTTTCCTTATATTTTTTGGAACCAAAAAGGGGTGATTCCACTTTTAATATAGATATTAAAATAAAAGGAAATCATAAAAACCCTAAGGTTACCAATATTAACCACAAAAAGGAAAAGAAACCTAGGTCTAGCAGCCACATTTTTTTCAAAAAAAAACTCTCTGAAACATTCAGAGAGAGTTTTTGTCTGTTCGTTCGCAACGGGGTAGACTACTTAGAGGTCGGGACGATTCTGTTGTGGCTTAGGATCGACAATGTGCAAAAGGGATAAAACCAACAGCGGTTCCTTCGTATTTTTTAGATTTCATGTAACACCCTAAACCTGTCCTACACGACCAGACCAAGTCCAAAGAGTTAAATTATCAATATTAGGAAACCACACTTATAACGCAGTTAAAATGAAACCATTCAACATATTATATCCATCACAGAAATTAACTAACTACATAATCCTCCCAATATCACAATAGCATAGAATACTGGAATTACTAATAGTAGAATTTAAAGGAAAGCTAAAAGGGTTTGACCGAACTCCAGCAGCGCCGACCCGTTCAAGTCTGAGAGCCACCTAAAATCCAGTCAACAACGAAATAAGTTGTGAACTCAGTACGTAAAAGATGTTTGTTCAATTAAAACACTTATGTAAGATAGTTCTCGAATCCCATGATTCAATTAGATAACAGAAGCAATTTCATCTCAGATACAGAATAGTTCAGTTACATACGCAGAAGCAATTTCAATTTCATATACAGAATAGATCAGATTCATATGCAGTTATTCCTACCCCCATCTGCTACACACCATCTTTGGGCATCCCAACACACCGTTAAGGGCGTTCAACGTCCAACCAACCCTACACACCATAGAGTGTCTATCTGACATGTTTATAGAGATGCAACCTAGCTGCTTGATGGAAATGCAACAAAACACCAGATTAGTATTTATACGCATCGTGGCTTAGCCACTGATTCAGAGCAGATTACTTCTTTCTTCACAAAATCCCAACCCATGCAAATGTAGATTACAAATATCCATAACATGTGTTCAGTCATTCTAATTCATTTCACAAATAGAAATTACATATCAGTATCAGAAATAGCCATAACAGTACACATACATTTATATCATCCATATATCAATCTTAGAGCATCAGAGAGTCCTCATACAATCAAATTCAGATCATGCATACATTGTGGAGGTCAGTACTCGTGTTGGACAACACTCACAACCTCAGAAACAAGATCCGGATCCTATTTATATGCCATATGACCTAGACACTTGCCCATGTCCTTGTCCGTTTGGCTCACACAGCCTGAACATACATCCATGTCCTTGTCCATATGGCTCACACGGCCTGGATACACGCCCATATCCTTACCCGTGTGATTCACACGGCCTAGGCACATGCTCATGTCCCAGGTCGTGTGGTCCTAAATCATAAGTAGTGAGTTACACGAACTAAACACATGCCCGTGTCTATTTCCTATGTGAACCCTGTACTAACATGGCCATACACGGCCTGGACACACGACCGTGTCACTTGCCCATGTGTTCAAATTTGATGAACAGTAAGTTACACGGCCAACCACATGCCTATTTCCCTGGCCGTGTGGCTTCGATAGCCACATTTTTCGGCATCTGAAATTCACAAAATTAAGGGTTTTTGGCAAGCGCTTGAAGGGATTTTGAAGCAATAACAACATAAAGGATCTCCGAATCCTAAAACAATCATTCAGTCACACAATTAAGCCCTTTAATCAACAAAATTTCTCAATTATGGGCATAATGCTTATGTCAAAAATTTCAACACGAGACCTTCAATAGAACCAAAACTTACCAAAAATTCAACCACGATCACTGAAATTATCATGTTGCTATTCCCTACTTTCAATATTCTCACCTAACAAGGAAACAACCAATCGTTTATCAAATGTTCTCACAATACACAAAATACCCAATTCAAAGCAAGTTATGAAAATAAAGAAAAACTGTAAAAACGTTCAAATTGACAGTGACTTACTCGATAGCCTTCCAACCAATGGCTAACAATAAAATTTCAACTAATCATGTATTTCTTACGACCATGATCAGAAAAAATAAAAAGAAAAGAAAAAGAATGAAGAATAAAAAGAAAGAAAAGTAACGAAGGAGAAAAGAAGAAAACTTAAGAAAAAAATTAAAATTTGGAACTAACGTTAATTAAAATTTAACATCCAAGCAAACTTCTAGCATTTGACAAAAATATTCCTTATTGTCCTTTCTGGGACTCGAACACAAGACCAGAGAGTAAACAGATGTTTAGCTAGTGAACCAGCAGGCTCATTCTTGATACAAGTTTATACTGAATTGAACTTAACTATGTAATGCATGGATAAGGGTTGTTTTTAAAATAATACAACTTTTAGCAATGCGACTTGAACTCCAGACCTTAAACATAAAAGTAGAGCACAGAACCACTAGGGGTGTGCAAATTTCGGGTAAAATCGAATTAATTTGGTTAACCAACCGAATTCGATTAATCAGTTGATTAACCAATTAATTTGATCGGGGTTCGGTTAATAATTTTTTAGAAGTTCGATTAACGGTTAATTCGGTTCAAAATCGATTGGTTAACTGAATTAACCGAATTTAATAAATAATATTATAATATATAAATATTCAGTCGGTTTGGTCAATTTTTTAGAAATATAAATTAATCGGCCAGTTAAGTCGGTTAATTTTTTATATGTTTTATACTTGTTTTAACCAAAACTAAATATATATATAAATTTCGATTAATTCGGTTAACCAACCGAATTAACCGAAAAAGTTCGGTTCGTTTAATTTTTTTTGAAAAAAATTCAGTTCGGTTAACGGTTAAGGGTTTAAAAGGATCGGTTAATTCGGTTAATGGTAGTTTGGGTCGGTTAACCGATCTGGAGTTAACAGTTAACTTACTAGTATTTCCGAAAGGGAACAATGGTTGTTCCAGTAAGAAAGGTCATAAAAAAAACAATCCTACTCAAAATTTTTACTTGTGCGACAAAGTCAGTACACACAAATCCCCAGATTTATCACTGTTCTAATTTTAACAATCGACTAAAAAATAAAACATAACATATTTTTATTTTACATGTTGTATGTTATGGTTGATTTGCACGATGTTTGGGAATGCTTAGTTATAGCCTGATAACACATTTATTTTATTATTTACAAAGGCTGTAAATTTATAAATATAGTTTGTGTGTCATGTCTTTCTATGCTTTCTATTGTATTTCTTTTATCATCTTACTCCCTCGTATGTAAAACGAGTTTCTATAATTTGTAAATTTGTTCGAGCTACTGCGGACTAAAGGAGTTGAAGGTAGAGCTACCTAATGCAAAGAAGAAGCTTGAGAAGCATCTTACACCCTTAGGATTCCTTTCGGTTCTCCTATTGGCTGAACCATATTAGTTTTATGTGCTATAACCATTGCATTCTATTTACTACTTTATATTTTTCATGTATGTGATGCAGTGGATGATATATTAGCATGTATGTTATTAAAATTGATGAGATCAATTAAAATATTAATAAGCCAAATTGACTATTAATGGTGAGATAATTGTATTTAAAACCCTCAATAAAATATTAAGTTAAGATAGCCTTCCAATATTTACCCTCGTTAAAGCCTCGATCAATACAATGTGGGCTATGCTAAAGCGAAGTACTTGTATCTATCTTGGTCAAACGCGAAGAATAAGTAAGTGATATTCGTTGGTTATAATATTGGTTAATAACTTAACTAGGTTACTCTAATAAGATTAGAAACCTAGAGGCAAGAGATTTGGATAATCATGATATGATTGGAACAAAAGTTGTCCACCAAATAGTAAGGAGTTACATTTGATGTAATTAGCAAGTGTTGCTTATCTAAATAACCATAATCTTGAGAGTAAAGCTAAAGCTGACTTGAGAGGAGGTAAAATACAGATCCTTACCCGCTAGAAAAACTTGAGAGAAAGGATTTTTTGAAATTAATATATGAAGGTTATTAATTTTGAATAAAATAGTGGGCGCATCATTTAATAAAGTACTTTTAATGATTGTAATAAACTTGGTAAGTTTACTCATGCACATATTTCACTCCTACAGATTTATTATGGCAAACAACACAAACTCATTATCACAGTGATCCATCCTTAAGAAGGACAAGTTGAATGGCTTAAACTTCCTTGACTGGTTCTGTAACTTCAGGATTGTCCTCAAGCAAGAACGTAAATTGTATGTCATTGAAGAACCTATTCCTAATAAACCAATGACTAATGCCTCTAGAGCTAAAAAGGATGCTTCTAAGAAGCACCTTGATGACATGGTAGACATAGGATGTCTAATGCTTGCTACTATGACTCCTGAACTTCAAAAGCAACATAAGAATATGGTTCCTTATGATATGATCCAGCACCTCAAGGAATTATATGAGCGGAAAGCATGTCAACAGAGGTATAAAACCTCTAAGGCTCTATTTCGATGCAAAATGGTAGAGGGAACTCCTGTGGGAACTCATATTCTCCAAATGATAGGCTATATAAAAAGCCTTGAAAAACTTGGATTCCCTCTAGGTGAGGAATTGGCCATCGGTGTTATTTTGCAATCTTTGTCAGATAGTTTTAGCCAATTTGTCCTTAATTTCAATATGAATGAGATTAATAAGACTTTGCCACATTTATTCAGCATGTTACGAACTGCTTAAAGTAACATGAAACAGGCTGGACCTAAGCCCATTCTGATGGTTCGTAAGAACAAGGGCAAAGGAAAGCCGGAATAATTTTTCTACTGTGCCAAGGGATATCCCAGCGACCCAAAACATCCTTCGCATGATAGCTCTCATTTCAGCCCAAGTTTCCACCAATCGTTCTCTATTTCTCCTCCGACTCAAATTTAATTGGTCCCACCAAATCATGGCATAATCCATAAACTCAATGGCAGCTAACTTAGCCTTCTTGAGTTCAGAATAGTTGTGACAGTCAAAGGAAAGCTTTATCTTCTTTTCCTATCCTAAGTACGCCTCCGGGTCATTTCTTCCTTGGAATGGAGGAATTGTCAATGTGATATTTCCAAGGTTTTCATCAACCAATTCACAGCCTCGTCTTTCCCTTGGTCTTGTTCATTTCGCCTCATGCTAATGACAAAACCTCTATCATTATCATCTTTGTCATTACCATCATATCCGTAGTTATCGGATCTATTCGAAGCATTTCCTTCTCCACACTTAGGGTTCTTGGAGATCTTCCTCATCAAGTTCGTGCCTCCACTCATTCCAACCTTTTGTTGATTGTTTCAAGTCTTTCATCCAACAACCTTCGCATTTCGCGTATCAAAGCTTGTGTTTTCAAATTAAGTACTCCTTCACGTCCTCTTTCATGCTCATTTTGCAGCATAGTGGCTATAAAACAAGAAAAGATTAGTAAATGAAATAAAACCTCACATTTCACTTCCTCACAATTTCACTCGATTGATTGAAACACTCTTATCGTGTTTAGACTCAATCATGGCTTTTACTTGCTTTAATGTGCTCACCACTCTTGCCTTTTACCTCTCGATTCTCTTAAGCTCTTTAGAACGTTGGAGAAGAAGTTAATCAAAATCAATCTTGTAGGCGTGCATGTAGGTGGAAATCTAAGGAAATGGAAATAAGATGGTGAGAATGACGCACATGACTCGAATAAACCAAATTTGAATAAGAAATAAAAATGCGAAAAAGGCTTATACTATCTTGCTAAGATAGACTCAAATTGACAAATTGGAAAGTAATTTGGTAGTTCGGGCAAACTGGAAAATCTTGAAACAAAGAAAGAAATTTTCTTTCACCAAAACTTACCAAAATGTGTAGAACATCTACAACACTATTTCATTGAAAAAAATTTTATAGGTCTCCAAACTTCTTTTTTACTTTCGAACTTTTTCTCTTTTTTCTATAGATACATATATTGAACTTTTTTTAAAAATAATATCAAGAATTAAGATACGATACCTGATCAGAAAAATAGCTATGATACCAAATGACGTGAGCTCGTAATCGTTAGATGATCACAAGATCACTTTTGTTGCCCAACTGTTTCTAACATATATGAAAACAAGTTAAAACAAAAGAAAAAGATAAAATAACAAGATAAGGAAATACAAGACTTTTGACACGATAACAAACCCAGAAAAGAACCAACGATATAGGAGATCATGTCACGTTTTCTATAAAGTTGTTAAGGAATCGAAAAGTATTAAAAAAAATTAAAACCCGTCAACTATAGAGAGCTAGGAACCACCGATATAGTTGATCGCCACACTCAGGATATAGATAAGAAGGGGAGTGATAAGATTTAAAGGGTTGAACGCCACAAGACAAAGTCTTGATAAGTTCGTGGTGTTCGTGAGATCTTAGAGAATAAACTCTCAAAATATATTTTTGATTAAAATCAAAATTCTAACCTTTCAAAGTTACAAAATGCAAAATATTTTAATGCAAAATATTTATAGACTATCCTAGGTAGACAAATGGTCGAATTCGGCCTTAAATGTTGTACATGAATCAAGTCGTACATGAATATAAATTCCTAGGTTCCATGTATGACCGAATTCATCTTCTCTTGCAATTCATTCCCCCTTGACAACTTCTTGGTGTTCATGAATGAATGAATGGTCAAACATCTCCCTTCGACGTGCATTGTAACACCCAATACCCGGCCTGAACACCAGGCTGAATATTGAGATGCCACACTATCGTCTCATGTCGACTTCATTGTAATTATCATAGTTGAAATACATGCAGTTTCATTTTACTTTAATTATTCTAGCATTTATAAGAATATCAAGTCATGCAAACTTAGTTTAGCAATTAATCATACTAACATACGACAAACAAACATAAAATGTACATATCTCGAGCATTGGAACTACTTAGCAAATTTTCCCAAAAAATTTTACATAGGTATCAATACCACCACTATGGTACCGTTATTTCCTTTAAGTGGTATTGATACCATTGGGAAAATCGATACCAAATTAGTATTCTATTTCTTACCAAATTTCAAAACATCAGAAAATATCGGTACCTTTCGCAAGGTATCGATAATTACAACCGGAGTACCGATACTCAGACCAAGATATCGATACCAAATTGATATTCTAACTCCCTACACTTTCAAAAATAAAGAGGTATCATTCTAAAAGCCTTAATATCGATACATCTGCTTCAAATTACAAAAATTCAGCATATAAGAGCATTTGAATCATTCAAACCTAGTCCCTAAACATCATGCTTCTTTCCTTTAGTCACATATGCATCAAAATGACTAAACAATAAACCAAACACCAAGTCCAAGTTCACAAGCTTCCCAACATATGCAATATACAAATAATCCCCAAAACATCTTAATAAACCGATATAATGTCTACCACATTGCCTTTTTATTCCCTAGAACTAGAATAAGCAAAACTCCTACTATAATAAGTAAAGAATGGCTTGGATCAATCCCTCGACAGCCACACTTCTCACACCGAGAACACAATTACTCTACAAAGGATAAAATGGAGTGGGTGAGCTTAACAAGCTCAGTGAATACCTAGAATAACCACTACGGAAACAAGTCATCACGCATCAACCAAACAACATACAGCATATTCCCAAAACATCATTAACTAAGTGTCATGATTCACATATTTAGTCATATTCTATGCATTCTTTTACACATTATTTATACAAACATTTAGGCATACATATATCAATTTCTGACAGACATCAATCAAATATAAGCACATATAATTACATTTAGTTACAGTATATGATAATTTGGCTCTTGAGATTATGAAACATAAAGTGGACTCTATCACCACTCATCGGGTACATGGATCTCTACACACCACACATAAACTCGTAGAGTCAAACATATCCCATAAGCGAAGCATATAGCTAATGTTCTGCAACACACCACACATACATATCCCAGTGAATGGAGCTCGGCTCACATTCCTTTATCTCTCCTAAACTGTCACTAGGCCTCAACGCCCCATATATCACAACACAAATAAGTGAGTACTCACAATCCTATGACATGTCAACTATATCCAACGGTTTCATCAAGTCACAAGGCCAAAATATTCATAATGTCATCAAATATTACTTACCGATTATCCGAACGTATTCACCGCATAATCATATCATTAGCACATTATACATACTGTCACATGACATGAATAACATACCATCATATTTATCGTCACAATAGTCATCCCAACATGTTTATATTTCATCACATCACAATCCTCTTCACAATTCACAACCATATTTATCACATATTTAGCATAGGTAAAAGAACACTTACACTCGGAATTTAAAGAAGGGGTTTAGGCTATCTCTAAATTCCCAAATACACAACAGATTGCTTACGAGCAGCTATTCCAAAACACTCACCAATTAGGCTTTCGTCGAAAAGCCGAAAGCTTAAAATAGCTTTTCCTTGTCTTTCACCTTGATCGTAGAAGGTTCCAATGATTCCGATGCTCCACACATATTACCACACAATATACACAATCAAAATTTAGCCAAAGACTCACTTAAACCAACAAAAAACGCAAGCCTAAACTATATTCCTCAAGAAACTGAAATTTCAACTAACAAACTTGAAACTCAAATATTTCGGTCTATACTTAATCTTTTTGCCTAAAACGAATTCCATTCATCTAATTATTCACCTATGATTGATTCTCATTTAAACTGCTCAATTCGTGGTATCAAAATTTTTAACATGTTTATGGTAATTTTCACGAAAATTCATCAAGTCCTTAGAAATCCTTAACGAAACTTTAAAGCAAGTTTAGAAACCTTCTAATCATATTAAAAATAATTGAAAAACACTTTGCAATCACGTTTTTATCCACAAACCCGAAATTCACCATTAATGACCCGATTTTTGGCTTTTATCAAGAACATGCATTTTAACAGCTAAAAACTTAGTTTTAAATACTAGATAACATTAAAAACTATAAGGAATTGAATCATTACCTTAGATGAAGAAAATCTATGCGTTTGATCGAAAATTCGAAAAATCCAAAAACTTGACAATGGAGGAACTATGGTATTTTTTTGGTGTTTTTCTTGGCCTTTTATAGAGGTTTAAGGTTTAAAGGTGATAAAAATAAAAAAGGATTAGGAATTTGAGTTCAAAATTGATTGAAATAGCAAGAGAGAATCAAGGGACGGCAACACTGATTTTGGGGAAGAGTTAACGTGAAAAACTGTAAGTGGGAAGAAGAAATAGGTTGGTTTTTTTTTAAATTTTGGTCTAATTCTTCTTAAAAACTCACAAATTTAACTCTTTTACAAATCACTCCTTTTTTTAAAATTAAAGGTATTTAAAACTCATTTTTAAAAATTGATTAAATTTATAAAAACCATAATTACAAACATTACCGATATGTCATGTCACAAAATTCTGAACATACGAAAGCTAAAATTCCTAAAATACCCCTAAAACTCTTAGGCCCTATTTTAGCGTGTGACATACATGCACTTGGGAAATACATAAACCAACAAATTGTATTCCCCTTACCATACATGAACTTGCATATTCAATGTTTGTTTCAAAAGTCACATTATTTCCCCTTGAAGGAACATCCATTTAAGAGCCTTGGTACATGAATTCAGCCATTCATGAATTTGGCAAGAACAATGCACTTGTGTGCAGAACTCAAATGGTCACTTAATGTTTGAAGAAATACATGAATTCTTATTGGCTAAGAAAATGAACGTGCATAAATTTGCATGGGAATACTAACAGTCATAAGCACCTCTTTGTGACTGGTCATATACCTACATACACTAAAAATAGAAACCATTAGCTCATTTGCTAAAATCACAAACAACAAATATCACTAAAACATACAATAGTTAAAACTCAAACACAATATAAATAAAAATATGCATGCTGTGAAATTAAAACATAATAAACATGACACATTAAAGACAACAATCATGTGACATGATATAAATATGATATGGACACACAAAAGTTGTGGAAACTAAATATAATGCAAAGCATAAATTGAAGACACACTTGACACCTCAAGATACAATACATTACTACATGAAGATCATAAATTAAACCAACGAAGTTTTAAACCCAAAAACTAACTGGCTAAGTGATAGGGCGCAAATATTTAATCCAAAGTAACATTTCATCTTAGTGTTGGGCTTCACGCAATAGGCCCAATTATTCTTCCATAATAGTCCAAAACGAATCATGTTTGCAAATGAAAATATATCATTGGTCCACTTATGAGCTCTTTTATTTGAATCTTCACAAGATGTGACGGAGCACATATCATCAAGCAAGCACTATAAAGATATATAAATACCAATGTTTTGATATTAACCAAGTAGCCTGCACCATTTTATATTTACTGACTTTAAGAGTACTAGTAGGTGTCCCAAAGTATAATCTCTCTACCTTGCAGACCACTTAAGACAGTAATCTAGCTCATTCCAGATCATCCTTTACAAATAGACATCAACAATTGACGCCATTAATGGGAATTCTTTGAACAAAAGCCGGACTCTCCCACCAAACAACCCAACTTAACTATCACAAATACCCAAAATCACAAGCCTAGGTCATAAATGTAGACAACTGTCTTTCAACCGCCCATGGTAACTTTCAGCACTAGCCATCCACCCAAACCAGTTAGCACTGGAACGAGTAGTCCAACCCAAACCACTAACCTCCCGATGTAGTACATTTATTACGAGATCCCTTTAGCCTATTTTACTAATTAGGTATAGTCAAGCCACGACAATAGTACTATGAAATGCAATTGCAACCAACCGAGTAATTCTTAGAATGAGCACTTTATTGGTCACATCTAGACCAGCAAATATTAAAATTCTCCATTGATGTTGCCAGTGTCATTAATTGCAAATGCCATGTCATCCATTCCACAACAACTTGATTCTCACTCTAAATGTACCTCGTAATTTAACTCCTTCCCAACACCTTTGATGCAAAACAAAAGATATTGAAGAAGACACAGAAGGAATTGGAGCAAATCCACCGACAAAAAACGTCGCACAACCTTCTAGACAGATCTTATCAGATAGAAGTTCAAACTCCTCTAGAGGGAACAACACACAACCTCTGCTAAGACAACGGACACTCTCCAACCACCATCTAAATGAAGGATAAAGTTTTGTCAACCAAATCCGGTCGATAGCGCAAAATAAGTAGCTGCATTAAAACAAAAGCTATAAAACTCAAGGCAATCCAACGATTGAGTGTTCAAATGTTGCACAGATCGCCCTGCCATTGGTCATAAGACAAATCCATGTATCAACCAAAGTGAAATTATTCCCAAAAATCTACGATGGCTCCACACACGCGACCGACAATCTAAATCATTTCAGGGCTTTCCATAACCTCAAGAATGTTCCCAATTTGATAAGTTTTCCCAACCACGCTCTATGGTCCAACCAAAACATAGTGGCATTCTCTTACCCTTGGGTAAATCGTAAATTCGATCGGTTGAATCAAGACTTTATGACCTGCTTTGGAAATTGCATGGTGACATCCAGAACTTCTTCAAGCTTAATGTCCATCGCTCAAAGTTAAAGACGGTACTTTATACGAGTACATTAGATGATTCCACATCGCAAGAATGAGTCATTCAGGCATTTATATTTGGATTTAGGCATGCGATATGCATTAACAGATGCACAATTGTCTAGGCTCCATCAATTTTATAAGGACTGGAGTAGAAGTAGAACTGGCCAAGAAAAAGATTGAGCAAGCCGACAAAATCCAGTGAAAATACGAACAATCTCATCCAAAGAACGTCGAAGAAAAGAAACGGGGATGGAACTCATCAAACTCAAAAATTTGAACAGTACACTCAACATAATGTGAATCGATATAATATACGCAATAAAGGAAAAAATATTAGTTGTGGAACCACCACCTAAGAAAGAGATTGGAGTCAAAGAAATCCTAAAAAGCGTTATGAGTTCATGACAGGTACAATCAACGTTATAATCGGAGTTTATGAGTAGCGAACACAGCAGATCCAAAAGGAAAAATTGCCTGCAAACTGTGATGAAACTGGATACTTAAAACCCTAAGGAGAAAAGAGATGTAGTCTGTTAGTTCCGACCAAGACGACGAACTATTGATTGATAATGGTTGTGATCCGAATGTTGTTTCTTCAGTCTAATAAACAATGGAAGTGCATTGCTGAAGATGGGTTTTACAAAGTCCGAGCTAATCAACCAATCCTTGTGAAAAGATCGATCGTTGCATACTACTGCTGCTATTATTATTATTAAATGAAATAAAAACAAACTAGTAGAGACAAAATTCTTGACTGAGAAAAATAAGTTATCCACAATGTATTTCTTCTGTGTTTTGGAAGCTTTCGTCTTGTGTATTCTTGAAATTCAATTTATTAGCATAAGAGCTATAGACAAAAGATATTTGCCAGCCCAAGCTTGTCATTCATTCATTCCTTCATTTAGCACCCACTGCTCAATATTATGTCCGTTAAAATATATTATGTTAAAAACTTCTCATCTCCTAACTTCTTTCCCAAAAATATTTTTAATAAGATTCATAGAGAAAAAAAAAAAAAAGTACATCCTCTCATCTCATTTCATCTTCTCTATTCTTACCTCTCCGGTCTCCAGCATAACAAATATAGGTCACTGTTGATCAGAATTTTGTGGTCCCCCACCTGCTCGTCCACCACGCGCACTGCGCCCCCTAGCACCTCGAGCACGCACTGCAACCCTTCCACGACCTCTACCTGAAGTAGTAGAACCCAGTACTCCTGCCTGTCTTAACATTGCTCTTTCTCTGGCTCTCTCTTGAAGATTTACCAGCGTTGAGGTTGCACTACCTCCACTCCCGCTCCCAGTCCCACTTATGGGAGACATCTGCTTCACATCCTCTGCTTCTGCTGCTGCTGCACCGCTTGAACTACCTACGTTTTTTGAGACCTCACCCTCAGGTGTACCACTTGTTGTGCCACTCTCATTAGTGCCAGAGGTAGCAACGGCAGCGGCAGCGGCTTCAGGCATTGGATCCGTCTCCACTACACTCTGCTCATTACCATCATTCAACTTTTCAGATCCTTCGGCAACAGTCTCTTCACCTATATAACCTTCCTCATTCTTCTCATCATTTACAGCATCAGGAGAGTTATCACCTTCTGCTGTGGTAACTAGAGCTTCATCATCAACCCCTGAAGGTGAAGCCAGAGGAGATGAAACTAGCTCTGCCTGACCATCGCCAAACTCGGAGGATCCCACCACATTGTGCGCATCATTACCTCCTTCAGTATCTGCTGCTACCTCAGGGACCAGCTCTCCTTCTTCTCTCTCACTCTCAGTTTCTAGCACGGGCTGTAGATTATCTTGCTCAGCTGGATTCTTTGAATCTTCATCAGCTACCACCTCGTTTCCACTTGGTTTATCCAAGATCTCATCCGATATATTGTTCTTATTTTCCTGCAATCCAACCTCATTCATGCCATCTACCTGGGGTTCTTTTGACTCTTCAAGATTTTCCTCCATTGTGTAAGCCTCTTCCTTCTCAACATCAACAAGCTCCTCATTTGAACCTTGAGTTACATCACCAACATTATCATAAGCTTCGTCTGTTACTTGTGGACAACCAACATTTTCTGAGAGTGCAGCAAATTGACCTTCAGCAGCCTCTTGTCCAGAATCTGGACCCTTTGATTTCTTAAGAGCAGGTACAACCACATCCGTGCTGGTCTCCCCGGGAACTGGCAAATCCTCACTCAACTCAGATGTAGCAGAAGCCAGACGTTTGCGAACTGATTGTTGGTTTTGTGAAGTGAGAGTTCCTTGAGCATCAACATCGTGTGATGTAGCTTCTGACATCTCCACATCACCCTGTGGCTCTTCAGGTTTGACAAAACGTGGGCGAACAAGCCTCCTCCCTGTTTTACGAGTGTCAGTATTGGTTTTAGGTAAAATAGATCTCCTATCTTCAGATGTTTTGGCCAGTTGCTGGTGACTTGTTACAGGAACTGTTGAGGATGCAATAACGGGACCCTGATCCGAAACTACTGTGCCTGAAACTGAAATGAGGTTATCACACCAAGGGAAGAAAAAGAAAGAAGAAAAGAAGCCACAATTCTCAGAAAAGTCACCTGTTAAGACTGGTGTAGAATTGTCAACTGCAGGAACATCTCCAGATATGGAGCCAGTTCCAAGCTCATTTAGAATTGAACGTGCTACTTTCTCAAAATCTTCTGCAGCAGATAGATATGATGAAGCATGATCATCAGAGATGGTGCCAGAAAGAAGATGAACCACTGAGGTACCCTGGAAAAGTTAAATCCAGCAAGATATCAGTTACTATTTACAATATCAATGCTCAAAAGTACTTAATACAAGCAGGCCTGAAAAAGATAGTATTTGTCCCCCTTTCTTGTTCAAAACTAACTTCAATATATGTAAACACTAATCATACATAACTGCTAAAATCATAGGAAAGGCTGCTTGTGCCTTTTCATTCAAAGCAAGACTGAAGCCCCAAGTCCCTCTCAAGAATCAATTAGTGTTTCCAGTCAAGAACCTCTATCTTCTTTTAAAAGCGATTAACAAACTGACAGTCAGGAGCATATAATAATAAACAATAAATAAATCTCTAATTTGGCATTAATAAAAAAGGGAGAAAAGGGGGAAGAAGTTATCGTTCTGACAAAAGGTTTTTCACTTTGTGTTCCCTTTTATTTTTTTCAAGTGTTACGAAATAAAAGAAGTTAGTGTGATTTTGAAAGCAATTTATTTGATCCTTCGCTATACACGGAGTATGACTGATAGAAGGAACCAGACCCTTTGCTCACCAAAACACATTAAGAAAACTAATAAATTGATAAACCTCACAACTTCTTTTACCTGAGGAAGATTTCCCTCAGCATGTTTGAGCTTTTCTAGTTCTTCTGAGATTCGCTTCACCGAGAGTTGATACTTCTCAAGCTCACCTAAAACGGTTGTCTTTCCCTGTAAAATATTAAGAGAGAAACAAACATAAACAAGACCGAAGTTAAGGGTGAAATTCACAGCACAATACTTTGTTCTGCTTGGGGGTATAATTGAGCAGAAACGGTACATATCTCAGCTTGAACTTTAAAGAGATTTTCTAGCAAGAAAGAAGCCACATTTTCTGATCTCATTCAATTAGGCTCGTAAACAAGATAAAGTAATTTGATTAAGCTCAAACTTGATTCTTTGTACTGAGGTCGACACGTTTCATATACAAATATCTTTGTAATAAATTAAAAATACATACAAAATATAATAAAATATTATTATTAGGTACACCGACAGTTAAGCATTTTTAACTCCAGAGGCAGACCATATTTACAGCATGTACCATATTATTTATTTACTAAATAAAATCCAAGGAATGTGTCAGTTTTCTTCAACTCCAATTGTGGAGTTAAAAAACTCTATTGGCAGTTTACATGATAATTGTCCAACATAATATGACAAAAACATATATTAAAAAATAATAAAACTAGGGCCAGGGATTAATATGATTGAACTCAATCCGCTCAATAATTCAAGCTCAAGCTTAGCATGACGCTGTCCAAGTTGACTTCAGTAGCTAACATGTATATTAACCATTGACAACCCTTCCAGTTCATGAGGCAAAATATGCTCGAAGAACAAATAGACAAACCTTTTCAGTTTTCCTGACTGCTTCCATAATAGTCCGTTCACACTTGATACGTTTTGCTTTCTCATTCTGATGTTCATCCTTCTCTTTCTTCAACTCTTCTCTTTGTCTCTCAACAGTTTTCTCCAGAATCTGTGCAAATAGTGTGGAAGAAAAAATTGTGGACAAATAAAGAAAAGAAGAAAACGGGAAAAGAAGAAAATCAGCTTAAGCACCTGTATTCTAGTGTCTTTCTCCTCTTTTTCCTTCATGACCTGGTCACCAGTAATATCACTACCGGACCTTCTACCTGCTTTGAGAATTCAAATGTTTACAACAAGATGCTTAGATAATAAAAGATAATTCTAAGAAAAATTCTACCTTGTTTCAATTCCTCCACCAGTTTCAAATGACCTTGATTTTCTCTGCTCAATTGCTCCTTTTCCTTTGCGAAACTCTCAGCTCTCCTCTGGCAGAATTTTTTTTTTTTTTAAAGTTAGGTAAAAAATAAGAACCAGAACACAAAATGCGAAATTCACAACTCCATTTCTTAAAGCACTGTAGTCAAAATGAGCAAGAAAATGCATCTAAGTAACAGTTTCCATTTCATAACCACCTTAAATTGAACAACAAGCTTCTTCTGCTTCTCAATGTCTGACTTTAAATTTGCCTACACAAAAAATAATACAGTGAAATACTTTTTTACACCTAAAGTGAAGCCTAAAAGTTTATAGCTTAAATTACAGAGAATTGGAGAGTTTTACCTCTTGCTGCAAAATATCGTTTAACTTCTTATCCTTCTCATTGAGTTCCAACTTGCTGTTTGCAAGATCTTGTTCCAATTTTGATATAATATCCTGCTTCTTAGACAGAAGGTTTGTGATCTCTTCAATCTGAGCGTCCTTCTCTTTCAAGTTTTCCTGGATTGATATATTCACATCAGAAATCAAATAAAAAAGTAATACAAGCTAATATAAAATTATAACCGCTGTCAATAAGACTATAACAAAATGATAGATTAGCTGATCAGCCTACTAAAGAAACCTTAAAATCGGCATGCCAGTTCCGATTTGGTTTCTCCCTTTTCAGCATAGAAGTAAATTCTTAAAGCATGTCATTTCCACATAAATTTCCAGTGCCATCAAAGGCACAAGAAACTTTCTGAGTACTATCGCCTGTTGTGGAAGACACCAAAAGAGTGCTTCCCTAAGTGAAGGTGCAATATGTATGTGTATTTTGTATGTAGTTGTCTATATATACAAAATAAGCTTAAGATATATAATTCTGATAATAAACCCTAGGGTTGTCCAATTATATTTCCTACAAAACATGCAAAATTATGTTTCTCAATTGTTGGTAAACATGCACTGTCTCCTTATGTTCTAGCTGTTACAGTTGAATAGTCAAATATTAAGCTATAAAAAATTTAATATGGTTCCCTTTGTTTGCTATTAAAGTTACAATTAATAAAGAAATTTATAAAGAACTTCAATCATGCTAACTTTTTTTGCACTACCGCTTTACAAAACCCATGCCTAGGCAAACCAGGAATTTGTTTAATCAATGTGCCTTGCCTGAAAGGGATTGACGTGCTTTTGTTGTCTGGCACATGGTGCAAGATGCACGCCTTGAAAAACACACTAAATTTCTAGAGTCTAAACACAAATTAAATGAAAACAGTCTGTTCTTGGTTAAAAATGTAAAACCAAGGCTTACAATAAAATGTAACAATAAAGTATTAGTATTTGTAGGACTTCATCGCTGACACATGAAGGCCTCCAAAGATGTTTAAATGGTAAAATATTGAACTCACAAAAGTTCAGTTTCCAGAAAAAAATGTTGTAACATTTTTTAACAAGCAGGTCCAATCATGTTGTTCAATTTGCCCTTAAGAAAATGGGCAATCTATCTAAAAACAAATAGCATATAGCAAAATCTTAACCACACAAAAGACTCAAGGGATAAAAAAAGAATAATTATTAATAGAAATAAACCAAAGATGAAAAAAGGAATAACTCGAATGTTTAACTAGGAATTAAAAGAATGTGTTAGTACCCCTTTAGTTTACCAACATTTAACACCAGAAATTTAAATTTAATAAGTCAAAAGTATTAATGAATTCATCTTCTGTTATCATCTCCTACTTTCCATGTCTGTTAGTTAGGATGACATCCCTCCACTTTCAAATTCCAGTAGCATTAGGAGGTTATGCCTACATTTTTTCCTTTCATTCGTTAAACCCTAAAACCACCAAGCAGTCTTTAAGGTTTGAATTCAATAGTAGTTACGCAGAAAATTATTCTGGCGTTAGGATGCTTTAGCTCGAGATTTTAGGCTATCTCTTAACAAACCAGCACCATAGGTAAGCAAAAGAAAACATCTTCCCGAAGTCCTAATTTTCGCCGCATTAAGTCTGATTCTGTCTTGCATTCCCCCACAACTATATCTATTGCAGGTGGCAGCATCAACGTGATTCTAGAAGTTCCCATTCACAAATTGCATTTCAAATACTTATAACAAGGTGACATGTTCATAAAAGGACATCCTACCTCCTTCTGTAGAACATCATTTTTCAGACGATTATAGTCTTCCACATCAATGTTTCTACATCTCTCAAGTAACTACAACAGAAGAAATATATGTTAAAATGTCACAATAAAGAAAAAAACAGTAGTACTCTTTAACCTGTGTTCATACCTCAGAGACCCTCTTTTCCAAGATCTCTCTCTCTCTCAGATGCTTTTCAATTTCCTTTTTAGAAGCTTCAACCTCAAATTGCCTCTCCATCAGCTGGCTCTCTAGAGCTTCAGATTCAATCTTATGTTTATGAACCACCTCACGTAATTTCTATAAGCAAAACAGGTAAGTTTGTAAAAAGACAAATTTAATAAATAAATTTAAATAAATACAGCTTATTATGAAAAGTAACTATATTGATATTTTTTTCCCAAAATGATCTTAGGCCAAGAGTGCCAGGATTCTACCTGGCATTCCTCAAAATTGTGCTTGTTCTCCTCTCTAAGCTGCATGTTGCTTTCACGGAGTAAATTCATTTCCCTGATCTGCAAAAAAAAACAAAAAACAAAAACAAAACAAAAAAAAAGAATTACATGATCTAACTATCAGGTTTTTGGAACAAAAATATTAACAAGGGCAACATTAAAAGAAATAGGGATAAACTAATAAATGCCAGGTCTCTGAAAGGGTACTGAAATTGACAAGGTGTCAACATATTTTGGAAGAAAAGAAAACTATATAAGGGGACAAAAACATAGGGGGGGAAAAAAAAGCCAAATGAACTAACATAATTTTGGCAGGAAGTAAAGACTAACCTGGTGCTGTAAAGACTTGATCTCATCCTCTGTCATCAACACTGCTCTTGAATTGGCACGCTCAGCATTAAGTGTGGCTTTGGCACTTTCTTCTGCCTTAAGAGCATTCTCAAGCTACAAAACAAATGCAAGGAAACTTATGACATTAAACAATTCCATGAAACAGGAGAACTGCTGTTCCATTTTGAAGCCAACACTATAATATATACAAACTTTTACCACAAAATTAAACAAGGAAAAGAGGACACACCACATTTGATGACATATTAATCTCAAAACCATATTTTCTACATATTCTTTGATTTCACAAAGCTCTTTTGAGCAAACAAAAGATTTGTACCAACCACTTCCATTAAAGTACCTTTAGCCTCCTTAATATATATAGAATCCATCTACAATGTAGTTGTGATCATAGGCAATTCAAATAGAGTTTTCAAGTAAGAAAAATAAAATAAATTCATTATATCATCAGAGTGAGGGGTATCTTATAAAAAGTTCGGAAAATAACCTGAAAAGTTCATCATTTTTTTAATAAGGATAAAACCACAATAGGTAGATAGGAAACCAAACTTGACTACGACAAATATGACTCAGAACATCAAATATGCAATTCAGTTAATATTACGTAAAGGAATTACTAACTTGTGATTGCAACCGTAGCTTCTCCTGCTTCAATAAAGATATCTCTGTTTCCGCCTATAGAAAATCACAAAACATCAGAAAGTACAGGCAGCATTAGAAAGACAAAAGGAGAAATAATCTACCCAAAAAAAAAAAAAACAAATGGAACATACTATTTGTTTTGTCCGTCGGAGGTAATTAATGACATTCTGCAAACCAGAATCACCATGTGAATCTGGAACAGAACTTTCAGCAAGTGCAGAACCACGATCTTTCTCAGCATACTGAATATGCATAGCTTCAATCCGGCTGTGCAATATCTTGTTCTGAAGAACATGTGACAAAAGATCATATTAATAATCATAGAAAACTGCATTTTTCTACTCTTGCATTAAAATAAAACTACAACATATATTCTAGAGTAGAAAAACAAACAAAAAAAGGATAGCATCAAATACATTATTTCAATCTGAGCAAATAATAGTAGAAGGAAGACATGCTTCAACCCTTTCAAAGTTCGCTCACAGGTGTCTTGTCTAAGAAACAAGTTGTAAATCAAAATGTACATCCAATGGTTCAAATCTTCACTAGAATGGCCTATACGTAAGGGAAATAAATTCTAAGTGCCAAACACTGCAACCCATCAATTCAATTATCCAACAGATAATGCTAGCCAGGACACCACAGCATTGGAAATGCTGATTATAGTCCGAATTAACACCTGAGTAGCCTAATATGCAATTGTTGTGACTGTATCTACCCTATTATTTAAATTAGCATTGAAGCTATCAAGTTTCTGAAAGGGAAAAATGTTGGTTTGAAAGTAAAATTGCCTTCTTTCCTATTCTCATCAAATAAGCTAGTTGCTCAATGTTAATGTTCCTTGAACACATCATACTCTTGCATATAAAGTTGGGAATAATGAGGAAAAGTACATGTTTCATGAGTTTGAATTATACAACCTGAAACTCCATCTACAAGAGGAGAACTGATATTACTGCACCAGTGAGAATGAATGCAGAGAGGAGAGGAGAGGAAAGGAGAGGACTAAGGTGCAAGAACAAAAAGAAATAAACAAGCGGAACTCACACCAACACTGACCTGTTCATTAAGTTCATCATATTTTTTCTCAGCTTCTTTCCTTGATTCCTCGAGAACTGATTTCTCCATCTCCCACCTAGCCTTAAGTTCAGCCTGGAAAGAACATATTCAGCTAACCAGGTCATATCAATGCATTTAGCAATATACAAATTCCAACATAAAAATAACTAAATAAATAAAACAGAAAGAGTAACTCATAGAATAAACCACTTGACGAATTGCAGTGAACAGTGACATAACATGAAAATGTCTACTGAAGCAGAGTAATTTCAAATCCCCCAATTTAAAAGGCTATAGACAATCATAAAAATATGCATCATATTTAACAGCATGCAAACAACTTCAATGTTAAGCAGGGATCTATTATATAAGTTCTACTTGTTTATCAACCATTTTCCTTTTGCTCTTGAAACAAAATTTTAAAAAGGAAAAAATGTTGTAGATGAAAAATATACACAACCATGAAGAATTTATAAATTTAAATTTGATTTCCCTGACTAACAAGGAAGCATAATTTTTAATTTTTATGCAATTATTACGCTCAAATCATTGTTGCTCTTTAACCACTTACTTAAACTTAGGTTTCATAAAAACTCCCAAAAAGTAAGAATGCAAAGACCTGACCTTTTATTTTGTATGAATTTGAAGCTTTTTACAATTATTTAATAAATAAATAATTTTTGGATGTCACCTAGTGTTGTAAAAACAGGACCGGACCGGGCCAGTTCAACCAGGAATAGTGGATGTACCAAATCAACTATAATGTTAAAACCAGAAAATGAGTGAACCAGCAAGAGCCGATAATAAACTGGAACCAGAAAGTGATTAATCTAGGAAAACATGGAGAAAAATTGGCCGAAACCATTAACAGAGAAAACAGTGGTCTCATCCATATTTTTTAAACTGAAGAGGTTGGAAAAAATGGGTAACTAATGCAACTCTTAGCTCGAAGTTGACTGGTAAAAATAATGGGAGAAAGGGGCAACTGAAAGAGAAGAAAAGCTAATAAGAAAGCCAGAACTAAGAACAAAAGAGAATGAGAGGCTTAGGGTTCAATGGAGAAAGATAGAGCGCGACAGAAACTGAAAGAAAGGAAGCATGGGAAAAGAGAAGGTTCGATAGAAAAGAAAGGGAATTGTTTATTTGCTAATGGGTTTTGGATAGTATTTCTGGATTTATGTAATGTTTCGGCTTTATTTAATGGGTTACTAATGAACCAGCCGGTAAATGTTAAAGCTCCTGTTCCAGATTATCATAGTTGCCCCTACTTATATAATAACCCATTAAAGCTCCGGTAAATGTTTTTGGTATCAGCCATTGCAGGTAATTGGGTTTCATTAGCCACATTGCGACACAAGCTCGAATTAAATTCCCCTAAACTCTGGGGTTCTTGCAGCTCAACAGTTTCACATCTTAACTGTTTCTTTCTTGCCCTACTATTACAGCACTTCACCACCCCCTATCAGCTCATATCCGACCACTGAGCTGCCTCAGAACATTGAACCACAAGTGCTTTCCATCACAATAACATGCCATCTCATCACTCAAATCAGGCCACTATAATTACCAAACATAAACTATGCCGAAAATAGGTTTCGAATATAGTAGGCTTGCCTAAATATGGTTAGTAAATAATAAACACCTAACATTTTAAGTTTTATTAGTATTGTGGGTTTTGGGATAGTATTCCTGGATTTCCTGAGTCTCCCTTGAATCTCTGAATATCCAAAACAATTAATTGAATTTATTTATATGAGTAGGAGCAACTATGATAATCTAGAATTATCAACAAATAAATATAAACAAAATGTTAAAGCTCCTGAAAAATAAAATACAAAAAAAGGTGTTTTTACACTGACAGGCCCTGCTGACATAAGCTCCAGATTGGACATCACTTGTACCAAGTCTTGATTAGAGAAGCTTGCACCCATTGTTTAATATTATTTTCCTTTTATTTTAAGGATACTCTTTTCCATTGTTCATGACTTACAGAACCATCTCATCTCACCACTTTTTTACAACAATCAGTAATAAGAGCCCTTTATTTCTCTCCCAACTAGACTTCTCTTTCTCTTCATTCTACTCAGTTTGAACCCCACATAGTTCCTCAAAATTATTCTTCCTACCTGTGATCCTATGTAATTTCACATCTTAAAGACATTTCACTAACTTCAAAATTGCTCGAGATTATTTGAGTCTCTGCAATCAATTGGATTAAATCAATGTTGGTCTCAATTTAAAAGTGGCATTCTTGGTGAAGACGGGTTTAGGATGTAAAGGAAGAGATGGACATTTCTTGATATATTTTGCATCTGATCCGTGGTTTTCCTGTTTGAGATGAGCTTGAACTAAACATTAAAATCACTAAAGCCCAAACAAGTTCAAACTCCATACTAGTAAGATAACATTAGCCTCAACACAACCAAGCTCAACAATGGGGCACTCATTCCCAGCCCAAAAAAGCAGGCAAAAAATTCAACATACAAAACAAACAAACAAAAATAAAATAGAAAGTGTAAAAATAACATACATTTTCACTTTTGTGTGCATCAGCCAGTTTACGCAACTCAGATGCTTCCTCTTGCAGTAAAGCCAACTCTTGTGAAGTTTTAGTCAACTCCTGAATTGTCTCTGATTGTAGAATAACCTGTTCAAAGAGGATGTCACTAAAGCAATCAAGACTATTACGCAGCCCCGAACAGTTTTCATTAAATAGAATGCATAAAAGCTGTAAAAACTCAAAAAAACCCCGTATAGACAAACTCGAAACAAAGATCTTTCTTTACAAGCATATGATTTGATTCCCTTCAAATGAATAACCAACACACAAGCATTTCACATTATTTAATTGGGTGTCTTGAGATCATAACCAAGAAATTTCAAATTCAGGGATGGTAATAAATGGAAGATGACAACCCAAGGCAATACGAGTTTAATAGGGTATCATGAATATGCAAATACATAAGAACATATTCACATATTTCCACTGTGGTCAAAGTTGAAAAGCACCATCAACAGACTAGAAACCCCTGTATTAATCCAGAGGTAAATTGCCAAAAATGTACTCATGCAACAAAAGCAAGGTGCAAATAAATGCACATAAAAGAACATTTATTTGTATTTAACACACTCAAAAACATAGAGCTTAAAAGTTGACTCCACTACTCCACTCCACAGCCTGATGTTTGAACAATAAACTTACAGGTGAGAAACTGTCGAGTGTCAAGTATAATAGATACTCTGATTCATATTTCCAAAAATAAATGGTACCCTGCTTCTTAAGATGAACATAAAAGCACCTTGACCATGCTACATAAACCATATCAGATCAATATTAAACGAAACGATACTTCATATTTAATTAAGAACAATGCCCTAGCACCACCAAAACAATTATAGCTGTAAATGAATTAAGCATTTGGTGAACTATTCAAGAGCAAGCTCAGCTCAAGTTCTGTTTACAGTGGTTTAGTAGGTCAAACAAATGACTTCAAACAAGATTTCAAGTTTCATTTAATAAACAAGCTGTATAACATAGGTGCATTCAGCTCTTTCTTTTTCATGAGCAAGATCATTTAATATTTGTGAACAAGTCTAATGAACTAAATTATAGTTTGTTCTCACTCTCTTTATGTTGACTACCATAAATATCTTTTAACAAGACTTGCTCGCTAGTTAATATTACATCATTTAGAAATACACTTAAAGATATGTCAAAACTTTGATGATGTTTAAAATATTATTACTGTTGATAGCTTTAATGTGCCTAAAAGTGGAAAACATAAACATGTTAAAGAGTTGGGGAAGAAAAATTTGCTGTTTTAGTTTTGTACTAAAAACCAAAATTATTACAAGACGAGGAGAAATAGTTCTCATAAATGCTTTTTGGGCTATCTCCTAATGCTATCAGTTATAGATATCAGCAAGATTAGGACAATGCCATTGAACTTCAAGATGGCCATTTTTATAGGTCTTAGTGGATTTTTTATCTTGAAGTTATCAATTTAGCCAAGTGGAGCCTAAGCCAATCTTTATGGCTTGGAGTGAAGCTCGATAATAGCTGGTGTTCAGCTTGGAGCTCAATTAAGTTAGCCTAGAACTGGAAAAATGGCAGTACAGCCGACACAACACAGATCGTATTGCTATATAGTAGCAGATCATGCTCAGGATGGTACTTAATATAGTGCCAGGCTGAGTCAAAAACGTTTGGCTCATAGCTGGAACAGCAGAGCCCATGATGAGCACAGGCTAGCACGTGGCACAGTCCAGCACAACCCAACCCTTACATCTTTTTATTAGATCAACACCCATCACATCTTCAATATTTTTTTGGTTGACTAATGGGAAATAGCTCCATCTGTTTTTCCTTTCCCTCTTTTCATATGATATACTCATAATTCCTTTTTTCATATCTTCTATGTCAGTAAACTTCACTTCTCAAAATTCAGAATTTCCTCTTCCTATGAATGTGGGAATTTTAGGCTGAGACACGTAACATGCGACTATTTTTTTTTTCTTTAAAAAATTTAACTCTTTTTTAATAATTATGAAACTAAAAAGTAGATGCATTAGAGAAAATAATATTTTTTTTAAAAAAAGAATATTCAGCCCTAAGTACAAGGCCAGGCTTGGCACATCCCACAATATAGTGTGCCATCAGCAATATTGGGCTTAAGGTCTATAAACATCTGGGCCTTGCCAATCACATTCCTATTATTGGAGTGACAAAATTGACCAATAACAAGCTTTGGTACTAAGACGGCCTGGCCCATCTATGCTACCACCTCTAACTTAGCCAACTCAACCAAGAGAACAACTATTAGACTTCAATATGAGGCCACTTATTACTTGGCTCATTAATAATTAGATGTGGCAAAGCTAGAGCAAAGGAAAACTGGGCATGGCTCAATACTTACATATTCATTGATTAACAAAGTAGATATTGATTATCTAGCCAACTTTGTGTGCAGTGAGCAAACCTGTCTTTCATAATTGGCTTGAGCTGCACGCCACTTTTCATGTTCATTCTCTAGGTTTTCTTTCATAGAAGAAATTTGAATCTCCAATGCCATAATTTGAGAACTATATGCAAAGCACAGAATGTCAGAAATCAATCATAGATGATTAAAATAAGTCCCCATGTAACATAGAGCAGAAAAATTCGACCTTTTGACTGCAGTTTCCTCTTTTAAACTTGAAATTTCTGCTAATACAGACGAGAGAGCCTCTTCCTTTCCTGCAGTTGCAGAGGCTACTTCCTCTGATTTCAAAGAAGATTCATTCTCAAGTTCAGAAACCCTCTCTCTAAGTGAAACAAGCTCCGCTTCTAAAGATTTCTTCAACTTTTCCGCCTGACAAATTAATTGAAAAGAAAGATTTAGCATATAGAGCAGATCAGACAACCAATTACAAAAAGTTCACCAGCCAAAAGTTAAAATACAGCAAATACCTCAATCTTGAAATTTTCATGTGCCAGTTCCATTTGCTTCAATGCATCTTCATTTGCCTGTGCTATGTTCTTATACTGCAAAGCAACATGGCATATTATGACATAATTTCTACCACAAATTAAAATCTAATTTACTCAAATTTAGAAAACCTGTAGCATGTGATCCCTGTTAACTTTTGCTTCCTCCTTTAGTTTCTCTCTCTCTTCCTTTGTCATTGGCAGTTCTGTCTCCTGCAGACGTTTAGCCAAACCAGGGAAACAAATTATAGAACCAAAATCAACACAATATTCAATTAATCAGTAGAAAATTCAGGAAAACATCCAGAAATACAAATCAGAAAAGACTTTCATATGAAAAAAAAAGGAATTTCAACAGAGAACCCAGAGAGGCAATTTAAGTTGTTTCTTCTTAGCAACCAATAAAAAATATTTACCATGAAACAGTAACTGATGTAATCTAGCAAATAAACATGATGCGCTGTTCCAGATTTATCAATGAAGTCTAGATTCCATGAATATAGTGAATTTAGAGAGGTAATTTCAGATGTTTCTCAGCAACCAAAAAATATATTCTATAGAACTGTGAAACAATAATTGACTAAGTCAAGCAAATAAACAAGATGCAACGTTCCAGATTTTGTCAATGAAGTCTAAATTCCATGAATTAATTCACCCCAACTTTCAATTGCCGTTGCTTGGTATTAGTTCTTCAAGTTTCAGGCTGCATCAGATATGACTCGCCTTCAGTGTTTTCCATCTCAAGTTTTGTTCAACATACTTGGTCTTACAACACAGGATAAACATGGCAAAACCGGAAGTATGCAGTTCCATATAAAGAACTTCGTCTCTACAATACGGAAGCTCAAACTAAATGAGCCAGATTTTAAACCCAAAATGACTATGCTACTTCTAATAAATATTTTAAAAGTTATATTGGACATGAGTAGGCACGGGCATATTTGTCACAAATGGAAAGTCCTCCATATTGTTTTGATTTAAGACAATCTTGATAAGAAACTGTAAACACCACTTGACTCTCGCTTTACCAAGAAAAAGGATCTGCATTCGTGTTGGCTCCTAGGAGCTATCCAAAGTAGCATGCACAAAGAGACCCAAACTATTCTTTCCTTTCCTTCCCTTTCCTTTTCTTGTTCTTTTTTTTTTTTTTTGAGTAAAAAAGCCTTCATGAAAGTAATAACATTAACCATTCTGTTCTGTCCTTTAAATGGTACACAGGATGTTAGTTTCAAGGGTTGCCCTACAATAGCTGTACTTCCTTTCCGTTTGTTCTCAGTTCTTTTTCCCAGACAACCAAGAGTCAGACTATCATTTCCTCTTTTTCCTTTCTTTTTTTTTTTATTTTTTTTTTTATTTTGAGGAAAATGACGCCTTCATGGAAGTGTTAATATAACCATTCTGCCCTTTAAATGGTACACTGGATGTTAGTTTGAAGGGCTGTCCTAAAATAGCTCTACATCCTTTCCATTTGTTGTCAATTTCTTTTTTTACTGGACAACCAAAACTTGTTACTTCTAACAATTCAAATGCCAGAGTATCCATCCAAAATGTAACAAGCAGTAAGCAGTGGAAATGGAACATAACACATACACTTCAGCAAGAGCATCATTAAAGACAACCAAACCAATAAATGAAAAAAGCTAACCTCGTTTGTTGAAAAAGCGGATGGTGTACCACCATCTAGTGCCAAAATCTGCATCAGAGTACCAACAAATAGTCAGCAAGAAATCCAAATCAGACCTGAAGTAAAATACTAAACAAACAAAATTATAAAAATGTAGCGGGGAAAGGAAAAGTAGACAGCAGGAGGATGGAGCAAAAGCAGTCAAAAACAAAAGTAACCATTTAGACCAATATCCAAATCTTGTATATTAACAAATCAAATTAACAATATGATGAGAGATCAAGATTATATTGCACATGAGATGGAAGAAATGGTGATCTTATATATTTCCTAATCCATAAAATGATTCCAAAAAGAGTTCCACCCACATACAGATGCAGTGCCAAAGTAGACAACTCAATGGTTACACCGACAAGCTATAAACAACTTTCCCTAAATTAATTTCCTAATTACACTCATAAAAGCAAAGCATTTTTTGCAATTTTTCAAAGCCCTGCAGAAACCCAATGTTGATATTGAGTTTACATCCATTTAATTCCTCACGAGCAACAAATAATACTTTTCTTTCAATTATTTAAAAGACATATTGGCAAAGAAAATGATGATTTTAATAGCAGTCCGCATATATCTTAGAATAAAAACCAAAAGCGCTTCAAGACCCAAGTTTGATCTCAAACATAAAATTGAAATCCAGCTTAGCAGGCGATAATGATATGAACAGAAAGATTCTACCCAACATTTTAAACAGGTGGAATAGCAATTTCAGGAATTAGTAATAGCAAAGTGTTTGGAGGCCAAAAACAACACTATTGATGGAGAAACCTCTAAATACACAGTAGAAAGAATATAAAAGATATAGTGCACTTCAATGAGATAGAGATTAGCATCTAAAGTGGAAATAGTGCTTCGTAAACAGAGGAGTATAGTCAACACTACCTTAGCATCAGAAGATTTAAGATTTTTCTCCAGATCAGCGAGTCTGGCCTGATAAAATATTGTAATAGAAAAATCAGACCAGAAACTCAACTAAAGGGGAGGGGGGGGGAATGACTGTAAAGCACATATAACTCCAAGAGTGAATAAGAACAAGCAGAGCTAAGAGTTAGACAAATGATATTACCTCAGAAGTGGTAGCCCTCGCCTCAGCAGCAGCATGAGCATGCAAAGCATTAGCCAGTTCTTTTCCCATTTCTTCAACTTGTTTCATAGCATTTTTCAGAGTCTGCTCACGGTCAGATATGAGAGTACGAACATTATCCCTCTCTTCTTGCACCTGCTTCTTAGCTTCAGCCCATTCTTTCTGCAAAATTTGGTCAGGCCAAGAAGTTGGTCATGAAAACAAACATGTCAGCATTTCTTGAGAAAGTACAAAATTTTTCAATAATCAGCTAAAGATATATGACCAATCATCAGGTGATACATCTGCGACCTAACTTCTACAAGGTATATTCAATAATGCAAAATAAATCACCTCTATTTTTTTAACATACTCCTCTTGCTTTCTTCTCTCCAAAGCTCTTGTTTCCTAAAACACAATTAGAAAGGTGATCAAACCAACATACATGTCAAATACGTACAGATGAGGGAACAGATGTATTCTCGTAACAAAATAATTAAACCTTGTTACCTCACGAACTTCCTCTGCACTCTGTATGGTATCCAAACTAGCCTGCATATAATAACATTAGAATTTTTACTGGTACCAACCAAATGTGAAAGAAAAGAAAGTTTGGGTTGTTTCTTCTGTTTCTTGACTTTCACTTTTGGAAACAAAAAAAAAAACTGTGTTTCAATAGAAAAGGCAAACAATCAAGGGGAAAATTTTTTATCTGACTTCTGCATAGAACAATTATGTCAAAATTAGTATTTCACTTGTCATTTGTTCATTCTTAATCAATTATGTTGTTTTTCATCATTTGCTTTAGCTTTATAGCAATTTTTAAAGAAGTGAAATCCATTTTAAAAGCAACAAGGAAACAAATCCCAAATCAATCACACTATAAACCTGCAGACGATAAACTCTCTCTGACAAGCTGCGAACTTCATCACATGCTCTCTTTTCAGCATTTGCTAACATCTCTTTTTCTTGCTTCAATATAGACACCTATTTGAGAACAGAAAGTATAAATAGCAACATTTACAACAGTCAGAACAACAAAGTTTGCCAAACACAAAATATAAACAGCAACATCAGCAAGTCATATAATGACAAGGTTGCCAACAAAATAGTTACCTCCATTGTCAATTTCCGAGAACACTCCTCAGCAGCATTTAAAGATTCAGAACTTTCACGTAGCTTCTTTTGGTAGTCAATAATCAACTGCGAGAACTCCACATTTCTTGCCAGAACACCATTGATTTTATCCCTCTATGATGTTCCAAATGCAATAAAGAAACAGAACATCACACTAACATGTAAATGACCATAAACTAAAGATGTAATAAAACAGAATCACAAACAGTAGATAACATGCTTCATAAAATGAGAAAATAAAGAGCATGCTAAAACTAATCACCTCATGCTCAGCTTCTTTCATGACACTCTCAAGTTTCTCTCTAGCAAAATTAGATTCAAGAGCCAACTTGTCACGCTCTGACCGTAAAGATATGATCTCGCCCCTGTTAATCAAAGACAAGACAAAAGTTAACAATAAGATGTTTCAACACGTAAGAACAAAAAGAAAATAGAAAAGGTGACTTTTAGGATTATATTCACATCAAAGGTATGCAATGACCCAAATAATCCAACACTGAATTCTGCTGCAAGAATTCACAGCAATTTTGTAACACTAAAATAATGCAAAAGTATGGAAGTTGCCATAGACTAGAAGCTACTAAGCTTAAATCAAAAGAATGTATTTAGTTGATACACTTAAACAAGATAAATAGCTTTAAACTGGTGCATTTAAACTGGTCATTGTATGACGAATAATCTTCAGAAACTGCAAGGATTTTAAATAAATTTTATGTAGGTTCTTTGTATTTTAAATAGCTTCTAAAGGAGGCTTCAGCTGCTGGTTAGTTGCCATAAAAGCTGTTGATTTAGTACAGTAAAGCATTTCACTGCTCTAATAAAGTAGCAAACAAAAACTGTCTGTAACAATAAGGAAATGAATATCAACAGACTATTAAAATTAAAAGAAAATGAATTGTTCACTTCTTTGAACTAGTACACACAAGTTTCGTAACGCAAGTGAAACAATTATGCAAAGACTACATGGCTATAGAACATACATACTGATCCCCTGCTTAAAGAGAGCAACAAATAACAAAGAAATAAAGAGACCAATTGACATATGATGGCCAGGATGTCAGGATTTGTGGCTATTCCAATCAGGATATGTGAGGAAGCAGGAAAATTTAGATACAACAAATAGAAAAGACAAATAAAAGTAAGATACGGCAGGAATATTTTGATACACCTAGGGTTATCTAGAAATCAAGTCTAAGGTTGATTGCATCAGACAATCACAAAATAATAATGCTGGAAATTCTCTGCTATATAGTAAACTATATCTCAATAGGAAGAGTATATTAATTCAAATAGTCTTAGGATCCTAATCCTAAACGAAATAGGAACTCCTACCAACACTAGTTTGACCGTATGATATATGGATCTAGTTTATAGATAAACTCCACAAAAGATTCTATTTTAAATTTCAGAACAAAAACCATAAATTAGTCTTGAAAAATATAACAAGAACATACCTGGCCTTAGCTAGATCCTCTTCAAGACACCTTAAACGTTCAGTGGCTTTTTCTTGTGCTTTCTTACTAGCTTCCTGTTTTATAAATTATGATACAAAATGTCAGCCCAAATATAACAGAAACTAAATGAACAAGGCATATTCACCCCCCAAGGAAGCATGGACAGAGACACCAGTATGACACAACAAATGTAATGACACATTTGTTACAAATTGGGATACAACATTACAAGGATATGCAGATTAAAAAACGGAAAAGACAAAATTAAAAATCCCCATGTTCGTATTTAGAATTTTATTATTCAAAAATAAAAATAATCAGATCTATTTTAAAATGTACATAAAATTTACTTTTAGCAGTATTTTGTCATGTATCAAGGCAATTTTATAGTTGTATTGGATTATGAATTAATTTCACCCAATGATCTTACACTCAAAAGTTGTTACCTAATAAATGGTAAGACCAGCCAATCAAAAACCCATTTCACCAAACTCATGTAATTACCAAATTCCATCCACTTTATAAGCATTGTCTTCATAGGCTGAAATTTCTAGTCACCCACCCAACCACCCATCCTCTCTCTTTGTGAATCCTCAACCCATCCTTTTTCTCATCTATTTCCTCTCCCAAAAATATCACCCAGGATTCCCCCCACCCAAAACAATTTCTGTCCCCTTAATCCTCAGCTTTGATTTGTCTGAAAGCCCAAATTTCCTTTTGTTAGTTTGTATTTCCTGGTTAGATCTCTGGTCGGACCAGATTAGGGCCAGGTCAGATTCAGGCGTGACCTGTGTATCGCATCAGCACAGTATATGGTTGCCCAAGCCGGCCCAACTTGCAATATGGGCCTCAAACTATTCCCAAACCCACCCATGTTTATAAATGACTAATCCAACTAGTTTAGGCACACCATATTGTTTTAAAACTTTAAAAGTGTATATAATATTTAATAATTCTATATATTTTATTAACATTTTAAACATGGACAACTTAAAATATTTTTTAATGTTCACATTATGGTATTATGTATTTCATGTTCATGTAATATAAATTACAAAAATATAAAAACAAATACAATGGTATAAGATTGATACCTGGGAACCTTCAAGAAGAAGCAACAGATCCCTCCTTCCAGTATCTGAAATAATTGATTTAATTCTAAATATTAATTTATAAAAAAAAATGAAAAAGGGAAGCATTTGCCTAAAGAAAAGTAGTGCAAATCAAAAAGAACGCAAAACAGAAATAAAACAAAAAATGAAAATTATATCATTAGGGATTTGCTTGGTACGAAAGATGGAAAAGAGTGAGGATAGAAAATTTGTCAACCTAATGGTTAAGCTACAAAGTTAGAAAGTCATTATGAATCTTGACCGTTTGATTAACAAATTTTCTAACTGCCCTCTATTCCATCCTCCATACCAAGCAAAGCTTAAGATCATCATACAAACAGAAATTTCAAAAAGAAGGAAACCAAGAGAAAAAGAAATTCTAATATGTATATAAATATACAAAATATGATAAAAACTAAGAAACCGCAAATGCTAAATAATAGACAAGTCAGGCTACTAAAAATGCAAGCAATCTGACACATTAGGTTATAATATAAGCAATCAAGTTTGCCCACAAAAAAGCACGTGCTTCCTTCAATTTTATTATTTCCCCACTGCTACAAGCCTAGCAATCAATTTAGGATAGTTACATGTTTAATCTATGGAATAGAAAAATAAATAAAACCACTGATGACCTGGCATTATTGGAGGTTATATTCTAGATTTAAATAAATGTAAATGTACCTTGTACAGATAGTCCTATAATATAACCCTAAAATGGAAAAAGATGAAAATTTTACAGCAGATTGCCATGTTAACTACCACAATGAGTTATACCCACAGAAGTTACCACAAACAAGTTCAAAGTCCCAAGTGTATAAATTGCCACACACCCCTTCTACAAGAGAATGCATTACCAAGGTTTTTTTATAACTTATGGTGAAGAAAAGATGAAAACTAACTACAATGGTTACCGAAACATGCCACTTATGTCTAATTACAGCAACACCCAAATTCAATTACTTAGTGGCTTTCCAAACACACCCCTAAAATGCGAGCTCCTGATCAAATGGTTGCCCGGCTATAGAAAAGAAAATATTACAAGATGGACAGAAACAAAACCTGGAGTGGCTTCTGCTGCAGGGGAATAAGACAGATGAAGCTTATGTTCCTCCTCATATAACTTTTTGTACATTGCAACCTATACATTACAGAAATGATGGGAAAACAAGGATTAACTAAGGAAAAACTGGATGCAAACTCAAGAAAAAAAGGATCAGAAAATAATAGGCCATAAAAGACTCACAGAGGTATGCAGTGATTCAATCATCCGCCCTTGCTCTTCAGCTCTTTGTAACACTACAGCAACTTTCGATGCCGCTTCATCAGTTTGTTTTTTCAGCTCCAACTCCAGTTTTTCCTGCAGTACCATATATTCAACCACACCTACTTGTCAAATAGTGCTTTTTATGTCTGTGAACCAAAGATGGAGAATCACTTTGGCTTTTCAGGGTTTTGGTATTCATGTAATTTTGGGTTCTAAATATGGCTTGTAAGTACAAAGATATTCAAGGTTTTGCTTAGGTTCTGGGTGATGGATATTTTTACTTTGAAACATTTGAGTATAGTTATTTTTCTATATCAATTCCTTCTTTCTCATTTCTCCCTAAATACTCTCTTTCTATACCTGTTTCCTTGCTTCACTCTAATTTCTTTTGTCTGTTTCTGATGTTCCCTATAAATTTCCATATTATCACTCTTTTCCCTACTTGTGTATTTCCACTAAACAAATCGATATTTCTACAGAATGATATAAAATTCTAGTTACCTTGAACTCCATCTCTTTACTTTCGATCTGATCAGAAAGATCATGCACAAGGCTCCTAAGTTGGACATTCTGCTCGACTAAGCCAGTTATATCCTTGAATGTCAACTATTAAACAAACGAACATATGTGAGATAAAGATCATTATATTGGAGGGTAAGAAAAGAGAGAAAGATATTCTAAAAAAAGGAGAAGTGAAATTCTAGCTAGAGTTTCAAGTTAATATTCACTTCTGATATAACTTTGTCAGCATTAGGCTCCAGACTCATATCAGCAGCAGCAACAGTTGCATCACCACCTGCAAAATCTTGCCCAAGAGACCCACAACGTAGTTGTATGTCACGGCACTCCTTAAGAAGAACCGTCACCTACAGCATTGTGATCCAGTTAGAATAGGTTAAGCGGATCGATGTTGGCATCCCTAGACCCTTCTCGACACAACTAAATGTCACATAAAATATATCGCATCTTTCATCATAGACATAATCCCAAACCAACTTCGTGCTTTGATTAGATAACAAAGTAGCACCCAATTTTAGACCCAAAGAATTCTGTCTACGTCAGAGACATCCAAGACTGAATACATACATCAAGAATGTATAAAAGTTTACAACACATCAAGTACATTATCATCCTGAAAATATATGGCCATTGTTTCAATCACTGGAACATAGTTTTTTTTATTAAAAAAAAAAAGATTAGAAGTAAAGATTGGGAACAAAAGATCAAGAAAGAAAAGAACAGAAAACAGAGGAAAACTAGAAGTAGTGGAAGGGCAGAGAAAAAAGTCAGGAGATAAAAGAGAGTAAAAAAAAAAAGGGAGAAACCTGTTATGTGCCTAACGGCAATGGAATAAGAGACTTGAATCCCCTATTTGAAAGTACAAGATATGGTCCTCCAAAGGACCATACCAGATAGGGGAAAATAAAAAGAGAGAATTAAAAAAAGGATGATTAGTTGTCAACTAAGTATAAAAAAAGGCCACTTTTCCCTTAAAGGGGAGGGAAAAAGAATATGAAAATGAGAGAATAAATCTTCATAGTTTATAATGTATATAATTTCCATCTCAAATGCTAAAAACAAATTTAACTGCGGCTTAAGCATCAAAATAAGGGCATCAGTTACCTGCTTTTGAAGATCAGCAATCTCCTTTTGAGCCAAGGAATTGTCTCGTTCATGCCTCCTCAAATCAACCTGAACAAATCCGCACACCATCCATAAAAAGACGAAAACAGCAACAAATTAAGGCATGTATTTCCTTTGAAGGGAAAATTTTCACATACCTTCAATTCCTGTATTGCTTTCTCTAGATTTGTGCGATCTGATGTGAAATTCTGCAATTTTTGGTTGATCACAGTGTATGCCTCAAGCAATCTCTCATGCTCAGCTGCACAAAAATCAAGCGTCAAGATCTAGAACCTGATGGGCATCATCCAATAATATCCAAGCTTTGATCAAGTAACTCAATTCCTCTATGAAAAAGAGACTTTAAAACTTTTATCATAGATAGGATGTTGCCAATACTTTCAGTCATTTGAAGACATACCAGATGCCCCCTTCAAATAGCACCAGACATTACAAGCAAGAAGTCCATTGAAGGACCAAGAAAAGTTCATCTATGAACTCACAAGTACTAATCATCAACCAAGAATAGCACTGTACCTCTTTCATCCATAATGACTACTGCTTTCTCTTCTATTTCGCGTAGCACCTGTAAAAACACCACAAAAAAAGTTCATAGATTTCTATTCAAAAGAAATTTGAAGCAAAATGAAAAAGAGAACACCCAAAAGTAAAGCTTATCCATCTTCAAAAAATTTCCAAACAAATAAATAAACATCTCACATCCTTAAAAAAGTGGAAGAGCAACTGTGTGGGAGGATAACTCAAGCCTAGCTAACATAACTGACTAAGACGAGGCATCTTTTTGAAGATTGATTTATCACAATATAGCCACACCAAGACCACCATCACAATCAATAGAGAACCCTGCATGACCTTTTAGATTTACTAATGGCTAGGCTTAAGAATGAAACTAAATAAGGAGAAAATTAAAGTCCTTTCTTGATGCAGTACTAAGAAATTTGCTATCGGTGGTGGATTTGATGAACAACCGCCACACACCACGAACTTGAATGCAAGTTAAGCCGAAAGAAATGGCTAAAAAACTAAAGCAAGAAAGTTACTGTTTGTAAAGCTCATATCGAAGGTGACTGCAATATAATGAAAATAAAGCAAGCTAAAAGTTTGAATTTCAAAATATGGGAAAGAAAAGATTAGGAAGAAACTTAAGTTGGCTTATCAAACAGTGGAATCAAAATTTTCATTCACTAAAACCAAAATAACAGGTCACTTAGGAGAAGACATCGAACTTAAACAACCTTCATACATACTAGTGTCGGCTCAAAAAGTCACTTCTGTTAGAGATCAATGGGAGTGAACTAGACATTAACCTTTAAGATGATCAACAGTAAGAATGACCTAACAGTTAGGATGGGTGGTCAAGGAGCCACCATACCTGCCAAGCCAAGCGGAGGGAGTCGTGACAAGGGAAAGCAGGCAACAAATTATGCAGAACAACAAGTTCTGGTTCCAATATTTTTCAAGCCAGGAGAAAGTGAAATTCAGTGGTTTAACTATGGTAGAATAGAAGATGACTCATGCTTGACCACAAAAACAAGTGGAACTTGCCTGATTTGTAGAAGTCATAGGGTAACAAAAAACTTATTATGATTATGATAAAAATAAGGGCTCTCAAATTTATACATGAAATTTGACTCAACATGCAATGTAATACACAAACTTTAATTTGATACAATAATACACATGAAACTTTGATTTGGATTCAATCATACACACGAAAATTTGATTTTGATTTTGATTCAATAAATTTTTATTTGAATTCAATTATACACATAAAAATTTGATTTTGGGGTCTGTCTATTTGGTGAAAAAAATTTTACAGAAAACGATTTCTGAAAGATGTATTGATTTTCTGAAAAACTGATATTTTTCAATGTTTGGATGTAAAATATTTTCTGTTGTTTGGTAAATTTTCCTAAAATCATTTTCCAAAAGTTATTTTGAGTGAAACATATACAATATTAACAAGAATTTTTTTATATAATTGATCTATAGAAAAGTTCGATTATTAATTAATAAAATTAATAAACATTGATTTGATATGATATTTTCTATAATAATATAAAAAATATTTAATTAGTAGGTATAAATTTTGTAGCATAACTAAAATAATCAAATGCATAAATTGAACAAAATTACTATAATCATACAGTTCACAGAAATATAATCCAACAACAATGTCCAAGTGCATACTACAGCTATATCGAAATTGTCCACAAGCACAATTTGTTCAATATACGAACAACATTAAAACAACAAAGTTAATCTTGGGTAAAACTTTGAAGCCAAATTTTATATATAAATTACATAATAAGGTAAATATTATATAATTAAAAGAAAATTGAATTTACCTTTAAAATTTGGATTCACAGCAAATCTCAATCCAATTTATAAATTAAAATTTTGATTTATTTTGCAAGTTCTTTTTTTCAAATTCGATTAGCAAATTTAATAGAAAGGTTATTTGTTTGATTTGTTATCATAAATTTAATTCAAGGTCAACTCATCAAAACTCAACACTGAGAAAATCTGCAATCATTTTTATTTTTTGTTCAATAAATAAAAAGGAAATATGATGAATTAATTGTAAAAAGGCAAGGAAAAGACTTAACAAAAAAAAAAAAAAAAAACCAGGCTGCCTAAAAGCACGAGGAGCTTTTGTAAAATGTTTTACCCTTACGTAAAGGGTAAAACATTTTACCAAGAAACAAGGCGAATTTGGGTTGACCTGTAAAACTTTTTACATTGACTAAATTTATTATCCGGAAACAAACAAAGACCCTTGATTCAATTGTACACAGAGAAAAGGTAAATGCATCCATTTATTTTCAAGTTGAATAAATATAACTATTTCTAAATGCATTACATAAATGTAAAATGGTTCTACACAATATTGGGGTTAGTCATGTATAGAATTGCACAAAAATCGAAATTCATGTATCACATTTCACATTGGTCCAATGTTCATGCATAGTTTTGAGACTTAACCCTAAAAATAATGAGGGGAACGCTGTTTACCAGCTCTAAGAGAGTCAAAAGTTTATCTAAGAGTATTGAAAAGTATAGAATGGGAAATTGGAGATGATAACTCTTTAACAACTCATTTAGCAAAGTGCATGACCAAGTTAATACTGGTGGCAGAGTAAAATGTCACTTGAAAATCACAATGCACTCAAAAGCTGCCTGCAGGCCTTCTGTTCTTTCTTGTCATCAAAGAATCAAGGTGGATACTGTTTCTAAACAAGTTCATCAACTTCAACCATGCAGCAAGATGCCAATGAAAATCTATTTACAAAGGAAGTTTAGAGCATACATCAGTATAGGAGATTTTTAGGTCAAGTGGGGCTAAAGCCACAAGTATTGGATTGTTGAGGAGTTAAAACCCTTCTAAAAATAGTAGAGATGGCAAAACCCTTTTAAAGGAATATCATTGTATACCAAAGCATCACCACGCAAAAAAGGATACAGCAAAAAAAGCAGAGTATCTTCAAAAAAACCCATAAAAGGTAAGGTACACAATACCCGTTGCAATATTGATTCAGATTCCTTCCTTCCCAATTGCTCATGTCGAAGAGCATCAACAGCCTCTTGATATTTTGCATACATTTTAGCCAGCTAGAGACCCAAAGAAAGACAAAATAAATAAAAATCAAAATAAAAGAAATAAAAGAGTGAAAAATTAAATATACAAGAAGCTCACGCTCCAGCCATCACGGAGAAGAGAAGCAGCAAGTGCCGTTCCAGAAACCCCAACTGGGATCTTTGGGACAAGCGCATGATTATCCTCAACCATGTTATTAGCATCATATGAACTAATCCATCTGAAGTTTAAGAGTACATTTGAATCAAGTAAACAACTGATATCAAATAAATTAAGAACAAGAATCATTAATTTAAGCCAAAAAGGCAACAATAAATTGAAGTGAATTCCAGCATCAGGTTGTATGTTCAAACAAATTACCATTTAGGCTAACAAAGATCACAACAGTCTTCAGTAGTTCATTTACAAACCCTGATAAAGAATAATATTTTATTCTGATTTAATTATTTATATTTGTCCATAATTGCACTCAGAAACCATAATCTCAAGCAAATTCCAGCAACTGGCTGTATGGTTCAAACAAAATTACCATTGAGGCTAACAAACATAGCAGCAGTCTTCCTTAGTTCATTCTTAAAACCCTGATAAATAGCTAATATTTATTCTGTTATATTAAATATATTTCTCTCCATTATTGCAGTCAAAAACCACGATTTACCCAATATTCATAACTTGAAGTAAATTCCTACCTTGCTCTCAAAAAAAATCCAACCATCTATGACCTCAATTTCCATACTCATGCAGTAGTAACTAGGAGTATTCACTGATTTAATGAAGTACACATGCATTGATACATCAATGCTCCTTAAAGTCTTCTTTTCACTGAAAAATAATAACAATAAAAAAAAAAAACATACGCTTCTGATGTAAAATTGCCAAGTGGAAGTAGATTCATCTCATTCGCTTTCCTACCAGCTTCGATTTCAGCTTTGCACTTCTCAAGCTCGTCTTTCAGATCCGCCATCTCCTATAAGTGTCAATACAGAAAAGGAATTTAGAACCAAGTGGGACAAAAAGTTTGATTTCCAAAGAAACCAAGTATTTCCTCTCAGACGAAAGGAAAACATTGATGGCTAAATACCGGTTCATGAGCAAAAAGCCATAAATATGCATCGGAAATAGCGAAGAGAAGATATTTTTATGGATCAAGAAAAAGATTGTTGCTTAAGACAGATATATAAATCACCAGAATACAACAAAAAAGTACCATACCTTTTCAACCTGTTTCTTGGCAGATGCTTCCTTCTCAAGCCTATCTTTGTAATCATCTTGAACTTGACCAAGGTGCATCTGTTTTGCAATAACAATAAACAATAAACTAACAAAAAGAACAACACAATCCTATATATGAAAATTTATATACTAAATTCACTAAAATCTTACTTCTAAAGCTTTTATAGCTCCCTCAAGCTCCCCAGCCTTTTTGGACCATTCCTCTGAACTTTCCTTATATAACTCAACAAGCTTATTTGCCTACAGAGCATTGTAACATAGGAATAAGCAAATTAGTGCCAATAGAGACTACAAAAGAGAAAACGTTATAGACATATCCTTATAATATTTATAAAGCAAAATACATAGTGAGCAATCATCCTGTCCTTTACAAAAATCAAAGAATAAGAGAGCAAAAAGAAATAAAACTCTAAAGAAAGATTAACCAGCTGAAGTCATTTAATTGACTTGACTATAGTTAAAATAGAACTTGACTTATTAAAAACCTCATAATAACATATGAATTGCACCAAAGGTTGAACTCATAATTAAACAGTTGAAAGGATAGGTAAGCATTATCTCATATGGGAGTCATCCCCATGAATTGCTAACAGCTGATTACCCAAAACAGCTTTAACTTCCCTTCTAGACCAATTACATACAATAAAACTGGAATCCAGTAGCAGCTACTGGTACCTTGGCCATAGGGCCACACTCTAAACAGAATGAAACTAGAAACGTTTATGCACTAGTAAATAACTATCTTACCAAAATCTAAGTTCATAACCACACTAGCAAAGACAAGTTGTCCATATCATGATAAAATATCACATTAGAGAATAAACTAATTAAATACCCTTGGAAAAACAAAATTGCTAATCCTCAACAGTTTGTCAAGTTCATTTAGAGAAAGGACTCATGCAATTACCCACGGGAAAAACAATGTGGCACATTCTTCCACAGTGTGTCAAGTCCATTCACAAAGTAATCCTATTTAGGTATCAATTTTAACATAACGAAGAATGGAGACATAAGACACTGCATCTCCAAAAATTGCAAGTAACTAAAACCAAACAGAAATGTAGAGATGGAATTGTAGCTATTTTCAAGGGTCTCTCCATTTTCAATAATAATTTGTTCCAGGCGGTTTAAATACAAGAAATATAAATCTTGTGGCACTCACAATTGATAGTTCATCAGAGAACCTCTCCTCATTGGATGTAGCAACCTCTTTCGATGAGCACAATTCCTTCAAAAATTAAAAGAAAACAATGACTCAGGATTGTTGTCAGCTGATACTAGAATATAACAGTAATAACAATTTTAGAAGGCAAATAAAGAAAATTTAGTATAAAAAACCTCCTGTAGAGATGTCAGCTTAGTTTCTAGTTCCTTTGTTCTTTCCTTCTGCCAATTTAAGGAGCTGGAGCATTCATTGTATTGCTTCTCGACCTGAAAGAATTAAAAGAACAACTAAGTAGAAAGATGAAGGGCATAATTTTTTTTGCGAACGATGTTTCATAGAAAAAATTACATCAGCAAGCCTAGTAGACATATCAGCTTCAAGTTCAGCATGTGTTCTACGAATCTGAGTAAGATTGTCAACTTTGGCAGTCAACTCCTCGTTAAGCCAAGCATTGTGCCTCTCGATAAGCTCCTTTTCCTGTTCACATCCAAATTTTATTTTTCTTTTCCCCTCAAATCAAAGAGAAAGGAAAAAGACACCCTTGAATGCATATAACTTGAAAAAGAAAAGCCTAATGGAAATTTTCTTGGAAAAACCTGAGAAAGACGTGTGCAAGTAGCCTGTACTCGAACCAACTCAGCCTCGGTTTCACTTAATCGAGCCTCTTTGTGGGCAGAGTTGTCGGTCAAGTTAACCTTTGATATTGTTATCGAAATCATAAAAGCCAGCCATTAGTTTTCTAGCAAAAGTTAATTGATGTACAGATGCAAAAGTTTCAAATAAAAATAGAAATTTACAATCTTATCAAGATAGGCCTTAATAGTAGCGTTCTTATCAGCAATCTCCGAATCTTTCTGTTCAATCATCTCAAGCAACTGCCTCTTCGACTTATGTAGCTCCGACACCTCCGTCGTTAACCTCTCAATCTCTCCATCTTTTCCAATCTAATAAAATTTACAGTTTATTTGCTTCATCAAATATATTTGTAGAGAAGTAAAAGGAGGGAAAAATCCATTTATAACTGATAAAAAAATATAACACTTGTAACTAGCAACTAAATTCTTACGGTTTGGATTTGGAGTTGATGCTTCTGAGCCTGAGCCTGGGCGAGGTCGGCGTGTCTCTCATCCAGAGAAGATTGAAGCTGTGCGTTTTGAGACTGGAGGTCCGACAACTCCCCAGAGATGGAGAGGAACTTCTGCTCTAGAAGTGAGCAGGTTTGCTCAGCAGTGATGGCGGCGGCATCGGCCTTGGCCTTCGCCGTCTCCAGCTCTCCGTATAGCTCCCTTATGAAGGCATCGGCCCTCTCCGCCACCGCTGCGGCATCATTGGAGAGCCGCGACAGCTCATCGTCGGAGATGAAGAGGGGCATGTAGGGGGATTTTGAGGTGATTACTGGTGCGAATGGGTGACGAGAGAAATCTTGTTGTGATGTTTTAATAGAAAGAAGAAGAAATTGAGAGTCTATTGTGAATTAAGGGAACCCTATATCTGTCTCCTCATTCCCGTCTTTTCTGTTTATATAGTACACTGGTTCCTAATATATGAAAGAAGACATCTTTTGAAATTTTAGAAATGTCGTATAAATTTTTAATTCATATTTTATTTATTTTGTTATAAATTATAAGAATCTCATTTATACGACTTCTAATTAGTGGTTAGCATGGCACGGGTCACCCGGCCCGGCTCAACCCGAAAGTCCGCCTAAAATGTGAGATATTTAATTTTTTAAATATTATTTTCTTATTATTTTTCATATTTTACTATTATTTTACTATTATATTACTATTATTTTATTGGTATTATTTGAATATTGTATAAAACTTTAATTTTGCTATTATTTTATTGATATTTTGATGTTTTTAATATTTTTGATGTATTATATATATTTTACAATTATATAAAAATAATATAAAAATTAATATAAATGGGGCAAGGTTGAACCGGTTTTAGTATTTTTATTCAGGTCGAGCTTAAGTAAAATTTTAGACTCATTTTTTGGGTCAGGCCCAAGCCCAGCAATTGTGCCTGGATTTTTAGCCGAGCCCATCCTGGCCCTGACCCATGCTCACCTCTACTTCTAATTCATTCTTTTTTATAAATAAACTAGTATCAAATTAAAAGTAAAATATACTTCAAATTGATAAATCCATCAAGTGATTGGTTTGTTGGTCCAATCAATTTATATAAATTTATTAAAAAAATTATAAAAATATTTAAAAAATAGCTCAATCGATTTGTATAGTTCAAAGATCAATCATTCTAATGTCACTTTTTAAACTAGTACATTAATATTGTCGATCCAACTGGTCCAATCAATTAATTTGATATTATTCAAACAACCATGACTCTAAATCTCAATATATTTAAAAAAAATAGTTCAACCGGTTTGTACCTGTTTGAAGCTCAACCGCTCTAATGCCTCTTTCCAGACTAGTACATAGCATTGCTAATACAATTGGTCCAACCAATTAGTCCGATCCGATTCAAAAATCCATGACTCTAAACCTCTATACATTTCGTACATTTAGAATTTAGTCTCCCTACTTTAATTTTTAAGAATTCAATCCATCTACTTTTCATGTTTAAAAATCCACTTTTTAATCATATATAACCACCTAACATTTTAACCGAAAAGTTAACGATATTAACTATATAAAGTAATTAATAAGACTATAAAATATAGAGACCAAATTTTGAAATAAATTAAAATCTAGAAAAATCAAAATTGAAATTTAATCATTTTTATATAATTATAAAAATAAATAAATAAATAAACAACTTAGTGCATATGTGCTCTTTTTAATATAATGCCTAGAACTATTCATAGCCCTCCTAACCCTTAAATAAAAAGATAATACGTTTTAGCGCACTCAAATCCGCATTCTCCTATACTGATAAAAATATTAATACCAATCGAGCTAACTCAATCCAAAATAAATGTAATTTTAAGGGACTTAAAATGTAAGGCGCAAATTCTATAATTAAATAGTAGATGAAAGTGACTTTTCTTACTAAAATTGAGGATAAACATTTGACCTATAAACATGAAACAATTATAATTTTAAAATAATAATTAATAACAAGGTGAAAGAGAAAACAAATCCATGTGGTTTTTTTTCTTTTTTTTTACCATGAATCTAGTGCAAATGACAACATGATTGGTGAAATGGCTGGAGACATGTTTTTTTTTATTGCTTTTGTTAAGTCATTATAGAGAATTGTTGGGATCTAGTGTCTATATGTATTGGTGTTTTTTGAATAAATTAGTTTAATAAAATATTCATTAGTTTTATTATTATCTTTGTATATTGTCTTCAACAATTTTTGCAAGCAAAGCAAAATGAAAGTAAATATTGACTCATTGATTATCTAACATTTAACTAATACAAAGTGGTACTACGTGATCATATCATAGTATGGAAAGACAACTTATATTAGTAAATAATCTAAACACGTCCTTAGTCTAATAAGATTTGAGCAAATCAACTGAATAACTAATATGTCATTTATGAAGTCCAATTGAGGAGATACTATAACACCACAAAATTCTCAAAGCAAAAAAAAAAGTGTTATTTGAGGAAAAAATATAACACCTCATACCCGACTCGATCATGGGGTCCGAGTTATGTAATGTCACATCCGTTGCCAGAGCAACTACGATCAACTATATTCACATTCCATCAATAAACTTTCAAATACAAGCACTATATGCATAAAACACGTTATATAAACATTTCTAGGTCTAATATGAGCTTACAAAAGCTTAATACCATCCTGAGGGCGAATAAGAACTAAACTATAAAGTTTTCAAAATATCTCAAGTAGGTGTCGCGACTTTTAGAGCTTAGTGTCGCGACTTTGAAGATACTGATAAACCGTAATTTATACATATTTTTATCCCATGCTTAGCACATTTATGGATGATTTCTCCTTAGATTTGGTGAATTCGATGCTCCTATTCCTTTAATTTCATGTTTTATACTTAGGTGAACATAAGAGAATAAAAAGAGCGAGAAACGGGCCGAAAATGGAGAAAATGGACCAACATGAGAAATCAACACAGCCTAGACTTCCTCACACGGGTAGTCACACGGCCGTGTCTATTTGGCAAAATCGAAGCACGACTTACACAAGTAGGCCACATGCCGGTGCCTATTTAACAGCCTTGACCATGGTCTGAAGCAATTGCACACGGGCGTGTCCCTGACGAGCCCAAGTATAGTCCTATTCGGAAAAGACCACTTTTAAGGGCTTTTAGGCATTCTAAAGCCTATTTAAACACATGAGTAGGCACTAGAAAAGACACACAGAGTAGGAGGCAAGGAATTACTCAAAGAAAGCCGATTGATCCATCTGAGGAGTCGGATCCATCGTCAAGACTAAAGATCTCCCTTCAATTTCCTTCAGGAGTTTTGGGTTTTCTTTATGTTTTGTTATCTTCATTCTTTTGAGATGTTTTTTTTCATAGTTATGAACTAAAACCCCTAAATACCTAAGGGGAATGAAACTTAAGACGGATCTTGTTATTATTATCTGAATTGTATGATAAATATTTGATTTGTTCTTAATTATGTGTTCTTAATTCTTGTTTTAAAATTTGAGGATATTGATTCAAGTTTATGCGCTTATTCAGAAGAGCAAAAGTCTCTGTCTAAAAGTAAATTTGTCATAATTAAGCGGAGTTGATTGCACGCCTAGAGATAGGGTGACAAGATTTTTCCAGATTAGGGTGAAACCTAATAAGGGAGTCCATAGATCGAGTTAATGCAACACTAGGGTGTTAATTAGAAAGAGATTTCAATTAATCAGCCTAGGGTTAGACGTTATTAGTCTTAAGAGAGATAATAATATAACTTAGGGATTTCTACGGATCAAGTCAAATGAATAAATTGTCTGATTCAGAGTCAAATAACAAGTGAAATCTAGGTGGATTTTTCCTTGGGTATTGTCTTCATCAATCGAGTTTTCCCAAAAGCTTTTCCCCAATTTTTTCTCTGTGCACACTTAGTTTAATTAATTAATTTAGATAAACAAATCCCTTAATTTTTAGGCTAGATAATAAAAAGAAAGTAATTACTAGTACTCTTGGTTCCTTTGGGTTCAACAATCCGGTCTTGCTAAAGCTATACTATTGTTCGGTAGGTACACTTGCCTTCATCGTGAAAATAGTTAGTTTCAAGAGCGATTAATTATAAATTTTTAAAACCTGTCATGAATATTACGTATCAAGTTTTTGGCGCAGTTGCCAGGGAACTAAGATATTAGGAACATTCGATTTTTATTACTTTAGCCATATTTACTTGTAGTGCAATCTATTTTTAGTTTAATTTCACTTTTCTAACTTTTATTTTATTTTCTTCTAATGGGTTTTTCTAGTTTATGACCAGAAGAAACCCGTCAGGACCATTACTTTTCGATAGTGAGATCGATCGCACAGTTCGCAAAAACCAAAGAGAAATAAGGCGAACCTTAAGATACACAAAGGAAGAGCAAGAGGACGATGCTCACACCACAACCGAAGAGATAGCTGAAAACCAGGAAAATCTGCTACCTCCTGCGATTGCTGCTAATCAGAATCCTGCTCTATGTATTATGTATAATTATGCTAAACCTTCTTTAACAAGAACTGAATCAAGCATAGTTAGGCCTGCTGTTGCTGAAAATAATTTTGAACTGAAACCTAACACAATTCAAATGATACAGCAATTTGTTTAGTTTGATGGTTTGAGGACGAGGATCCCAACGTTCACTTGGTGAACTTTCTGGAGTTTTGCGATACATTTAAAATCAATGATGTTTCTGATGATGCCATTTGTCTTCGGGTATTTCCCTTTTCATTAAGGAACAAAGCTAAACAGTGGTTGAACTCGTTACCACGAGGGTCAATCACTACTTGGGAACAAATGACCGAAAAGTTTTTGTTAAAATATTTTCCTCCGGCTAAAACAGTTAAATTACGTAATAATATTTCTTCTTTTGTGCAGATAGATTTAGAAACACTCTACGATGCATGGGAGAGATACAATGACCTTTTGAGAAGATGCCCTCACCATGGGTTACCACTGTGGCTACAGGTTCAAACATTTCACAATAACCTGAATCCTTCGACTAGACAAATGATTGACGTAGCTGCTGTATAACTATCAATAATAAGACACCTGATAATGCTTATGAATTTATAGAAGAAATGTCACTGAATAATTATCAGTGGAAAGTCATGAGGACAAAGCCAACGAAAATAGCCAGCGTTTTTAACGTCGATTCGGTCACCATGCTCTCTAATCAGGTAGAACTTTTGAATAGAAAAATTGATGATTTTTTTTGTTCTTCACAGGTTCACCCAGTAATGCAGTGCGAAGTAAGTGGAGGTGGATCAAGTAATTCAGAATACCCACCCTATGGCCACAACATGGAGAACGAGCAGTTAAATTACATGGGTAATAATCCTCGATCTCAAAATAATCCTGATAGTAACACTTACAATGCAGGTTGCAGGAACCACCCAAATTTTTCATGGGGAGGCCAAGGAAATCAGAGACCACCACCACCTCCAGGCTTCCAACAAACACCTTACCAATAAGAGAAAAGTCAAACCTTGAGGAGATGCTAACAAAATTCATCTCGGTGTTAGAAACTCATTTTTAGAATACCGATACAACACTTAAGAATCAACAAGCGTCGATCAAAGGGCTCAAAACTCAGATAGGACAACTCGCCAAATTAATATCTGAACGTCCACAAGGTAGCCTGCCGAGTAATACTTAATCTAACTCAAGGGAACAACTCAATGCAATTACCATCCAAGACAAGGAAGGGTTAGTAGAACCTGAACCAGAATCGAGGCAAGGAATTGTGGTAAGTAAAAGCAGAGGTGAGGAAGACCACAGTGAACAAACACCGATAAGTAAAGAGTACAAACCTCGTGTACCATACCCCAATGCGACAAGGAAAGACCGCACAGACGAACAATTCAGTAAATTCTTTCAATTATTAAAGAAGTTACATATTAACTTACCATTTATTGAAGCTCTTTCGCAGATGCCAAACGCAGTCAAATTCTTAAAGGAGCTTTTAACAAATAAGAGGAAGTTGGATGAGGCGTCGTATGTGGAGCTAAATACGGTTTGCTCAGTCATACTATAGAATAAGCTGGCCAATAAATTAAAAGATCTAAGAAGTTTTACGCTTCCTTGTTTAATTGGTAGTTTAGATGTTAATACTAATTTAGAAGCTAGTATCAATGACATGCCTTACAAAATGTTTAAGCAACTAGGCCTTGGGAAACCAAAACAAACTAGGATGAGTATTCAATTAGCCGATAAAACAACCAGATTTCCTAGGGGTATTATTGAATATGTACTCGTTAAAATTGACAAATTTATATTCTTAGTTAATTTCATTGTTCTAGACATAGAGGAGGATAATAACGTTCCTTTAATTTTCGGGAGGCCCTTTTTAGCAACTGCTAGAACAATAATTGATGTTGACATAGGTGAACTCATATTTCGTGTGGGAGACGAAACAATCACCCTTCAAGCTCGTAATTTGAGTAACACCTCAAAAATCGAATGTGATTGCATAAATCATACTACTAGTACTGATCATGTGGTGAAACCCTTTGTACAAAAAATAGGTTCGAAGAACATACATGAGCCATGTTCAAGCAACAACAAAGGACCTATCTATGAAGAAAAAAGGCTACGAGTTGAAGAACTAGATAAATGGCGGACACATAAACCAAAACCAGGCCTTGACGAGCTCAAAATAAACTTAAGGTTTGAGGCAAAATACTGCTGGATTCAGTAGATCCTCGTATTGCCACTTCTGAATCTAATGGAGAAATTCCTCTCACGGTACTCAATATTTTTCCATACGGTACAGCCGAGGTAATTCATCTTAAATTTCGCACTTTCAAGGTAAATAATACTCGTCTAAACCTTATTTTGATAAAATTGATAGTAGGGATGAAGAGTGTAAACTACTCGAACCACCATGACTATTGAAGATCGAAGTAAGTCGAGCTTAGACTATAAATAAGCGCTTCTTGGGAGGCAACTCGAGCACTAACAGTATTGATTTCTTTAAAATTTTAGTTTTTAACATCTAATCACTAACTGAGTCCTTGAAACACATGTTTTCTAATCCACACGACCAGGCACACGGACGTGCCTTAGGCTGTGCTCACACCACGAGCGGAGACACGGCCGTGCGATACGACCGTATGAAAATAGGGTAAAATTTTTCCCAACACAAGATGCGATAAGTTGCCATGGCCGTGCGACGTGGCCGTGGAAGAGCCTGTCAAAATAACAAGGGCGTGAGACACGCCCGTGTCTCGAAACCGTGGTTGAAACTGAGAATTTAGCACGAGCGTGTGACACGTCTGTGCCTACCACCCGTGCTCAAGACTGATAAAACAACACGGGCGTGCAGCTATATACACGAGCGTGAGAGAAGCGAACGAAGTAGAACACGGTCGTGTGACACGACTGTGTGCATCGACACTCCCAAAGGACACGGGAGTGGGACGAATTTCAGATGCGCCTAATTTTGAAAATCACGATAAACACGGGCTAAGATAAAGGCACACGGGCGTGCCCCACGACCGTGTCCCATAACCGTGTGCCCTAAAATCTATATAAACCCCTCACATTCATCATCCCCTTCCCTAAAATCCCTAACCCTAGCCGCCGCAACTCTTGCCCACGCCCTCCTTACCACACTCGTACGCCGACCCAAGCTCTTTCATCTTGCGTTTCTCTACTCTTTTCTCTCTATTCTGTTCAAATATTTTACTTATTTCAAGATTTTTTATTATTTTATTTGACTATTTTGGGTAAATATTTATGGTTATAATGATAGTAATACTTATGCTCTTTGTTAGATTTGCCATTTTAATCAATGCATTATGCTACATTCATCTATTTTTCTTGTTTACATGGATTTCATGCTTACCCACACCATATTTCATATTATCAAACCTACATACATCCATTAACTAGATATTCCATTTAGCACTATTCCCATGTTCCTATTGTTAATAATGATTTCTATTAGGATTTAGTTACTTTTCATCATATCTGTTACCTGTGATGCCCATGAAGTATTCTTCTTTAATGATAGCATATTTGCATACCTCTCCATGCCATTCTTGGGTAGTATTGTTTTAACTTTTACTTTTCATTGCAGGTATACCATGTCAACCTCGCGTGGCAAAAAGACCGCCGTCCCCGCTTCAAAGGAGAGGAAATGAGCAACGTCATCCTCGGGTCCTACTGTTGAGATTCTCCACCATTTTTTTCAGTTCCCCTTAGGGCCCCAGGAAGAACTCTTTCAGATACTTCAGGCCTGACCCTTAGGTGTGGGTCGCTGCATTGACTAGGCCGCACTTGAATAAGTCCAACTGGCTGACGCAGTCCAAGCTCTTCTGATGACTGACCCGTAGGAGCTCTTCTTTGGGATCATCGAGCTGACGTACCTCGAGCTCGCCCTGGAACTCTGTTTAACCTTTCACTTCGAAACCATTATGACGGAGTTTGATGATCCAAGAACGGTCCAATTCTGCCTCGGTGGTTTGGTTCACCAGTTGAGCATACCCGAGTTCGAAATTACACTAGGGCTGTATACAGAAGAGTTTGTGGACGATAACGAGCTCGACACCCTTCATCGCCATATCCACTATTCTCTTTCGAAGTGTTGAAGAGCTTTAGTCCCTGACTCAGCCACCTATGACCCCAGCCGCTCTAAGGCATCAGCTCTCGCCCCGTCCTTGAGATACCTGTATGCTATCCTTGCTCACACCTTGACAATACGGTAGGAGAGCACCGACGTCGTCAACACTCATGACGCCTACTTTTTATGGAGTATGACGAACGGACATGTCTTTGACCTTACCTATTTCATTGCCCTCGCCATTTGCCATCAGACGGAGCGGCATAGGAGATGAGTCATCTCCATTGGCCCCTATGTGACTAGATTGGCACGGTACTTCGGGCTCCTCAACACAGCGGTACAATCATCCTCCCTCACTCTCATCGGCCAGATGACCCCACAGGATATCTCGAGCATGTTACATATGAAGATGATCGAAAAACGACGTAGAACCTACCCACCTCAGTACCACCTCGTCCAGTCCACCGAGGAGGAGGACCTAGAGAACATTACTGATGATGTCCCTTCACGTCATAAGGACCCACCTTCTCAGCCACCACCTATCCATCGTCCAGTTCATGCGGCGGCTTCATACTCTGACATCTCTGAGCGTGTTACTCGATTTGAGCAACAGTGTTTTCAGCGCTTTGATCACATTGATGCTACTCTTCATCAAATTTGTCAACACCTTCATATCTCATTGCCACCACCACCTCGCGAACCATCCAGCAATGACGATGTTTAAGAACCTTTTTTATTTATCATTTTTATTTTTAATTTTATCTTTATTTATCTTCTTTAAGTACTTTTTATTTTATTTTCCTTAATATTATTTCATTTTTAGGTTTTATAATTTTTATTAAACAATTTATAGTTTCGGCTATTCCTTGAGTAATTATGCCTCTTTATATTTCCTAAAGAGTTCTTGATGTTATCACAGTTATAAAGAGCTCCAAAGCTCATCATTACCTAGAAACACGAACCTCTACTTACGAAGGTTCTCCACGACTACCATGTCCTGCTCGACCATGACCATAGCTACTACCAGATATAATATTCTTTTGGCGCAGGACTTATGGCCTAATGAACCTCTACCACCACCGGAGTATCCTCCTTCACTCTTATTAGGGCATTGGCCGATTATTCTCCATAACTCCGATTCAAGGAATCCATTCATCATTCAGGAAGTTTCACTTCTCTCCCTATCTTATGATCTTATATCTATACCATCGTAAATTTAACTTTATAAATTGAGGGCAATGTACATCTTAAGTGTGGGGGGTCTTTTATATCATTATCAGAAAAATCCCTGAATTTTGTCTTATTCTCATTTGATCTTCTCATATCATTATTAGAATGAATTTTGATTAATTTATGATTTTTATTAATATGTTTTCAATTAAAATATGGGTATTTATGCATTAACTATTCAAACTTTAAGGAATTAGAGAATCAAGCATGATAAAGTTGATTTTTGATAATTAAAAATTTTTAGGTTGTTTCCCCAAGTTTAGGTATTATCTTGAGTTGAAATTCACGGGTTTAAACATCAAAAAGCCATAATTTTTATGAGATCTTGAGCCTGTAGAGCATGTATTATTTCTTTCATGATCACTTTTATTGTTGCTTTGAGTGCGTCAATATTGAATTGTCATTCTAGAACTTGCTTGATTATGCATGTCAAGAGCACACCATTTGATTTGATATGTCAAGATGATAAAGGCATTTAGGTTTAACCCACTCACTCCATAAAAGCCTACCTTCACAATTAACCCTTAGTGAACCCCTCGAGCCTAACAACCCAATCATTGATTTACCCTCAACATTAACCCTTAACCTATTATTGTTGAAATCCCTTAAATTAATTTGATCCCTATTTTTGTCAAGATTTGATTTGAATAAATTTCTTAGCTATGTTTTATTTTTATAGATTGCCTATGTTATTTGACTTTTTTAAAAAAATACAATACATACATATATATTAGTAGTTATTCATCATTTTTTTAGTTTAAGTGTTAATTGAAGCTCACTTGTATTCAAATTAATGATTAGTTGTTTTTCTAATTAGGTAATTTTTTAATTCAATCTTGATTCTAACCTTTTCTTTCAGCTTGTGACCACACCCCCTAACCAAAGCCACGTTACAACCCTCTAAAGACTTTTTGATTAACATATCATCTCAATATATAGTGGTGGAGATTTGATTTTTATGCAAGCCTATGGTAATAACGTTTCATAGTGACTAATGAGTGCTTCATTTGTTGTCCTTAAACACCTCGAGTGATTTGAGTGAATCTTTAGTGAGGATGTTAAACTTTGTGATATTTTGAATCAAAGGTAATGTCTTAAATGAGGGGAGACACATATGCTTTCGTGATAAAATGCTCAACTTGGAATGTTTGAAACTTTGATGTTCTTCTAGTTGAACTCTCAATGTATGACTACTTATGTTTATTTTGAGATATTATCAATAGGGATTATAAGTTGAGAAGAGTTTATTTTGATTGTGAGTTGAGGATTTTGCTTGAGGATGAGTAAACACTTAAGTATGGGGGTATTTGATAAACCGTAATTTATACATATTTTTATCCCATACTTAGCATATTTATGGATGATTTCTTCTTAGATTTGGTGAATTTGATGCTCCTAATCCTTTCATTTCATGTTTTATACTTAGGTGAACATAGGAGAATAAAAAGGGCGAGAAACGGGCCGAAAACGGAGAAAATGGACCAACATGAGAAATCAACACAGCCTAGACTTCCTCAAACGGGTAGTCTACACGGCCGTGTCTATTTAGCAAAATCGAAGCACGACTTACACGGGCAGACCACACGCCGGTGCCTATTTAACAGCTTTAACCACGGTCTGAAGCAATCGCACACGGGCGTGTCCCTGTCGAGCCCAAGTATAGTCCTATTCAGAAAAGGCCACTTTTGAGGGCTCTTAGGCATTCTAAAGCCTGTTTAAACACATGAGGAGGCACTAGAAAAGACACACGGAGTAAGAGGCAAGGAATTACTCAAGGAAAGTCGATTGATCCATCTCAGAAGCCGGATTCATCGTCAAGACTGAATATCTCCCTTCAATTTCCTTCAGGAGTTTTGGGTTTTCTTTATGTTTTGTTATCTTTATTCTTTTGAGATGTTTTTTTTTCATAGTTATGAACTAAAACCCCTAAATACCTAAGGGGAATGAAACCTAAGACGGATCTTGTTATTATTATATGAATTGTAGGATAAATATTTGACTTGTTCTTAATTATGTGTTCTTAATTCTTGTTTTAAAATTTGAGGATATTGATTCAAGTTTATGCGCTTATTTAGAGGAGCAAAAGTCCCTATCTAAGAGTAAATTTTTCATAATTAATCAGAGTTGATTGTATGCCTAGAGATAGGGTGACAAGATTTTGCTGGATTAGGGTGAAACCTAATAAGGGAGTCTATAGATCGAGTTAATGCAACACCAGGGTGTTAATTAGAAAGAGATTTCAATTAATCAACCTAGGGTTAGACGTTATTAGTCTCGAGAAAGATAATAATATAACTTAGGGATTTCTACGGATCAAGTCAAATGAATAAATCGTCTGATTCAGAGTCAAATAACAGTGAAGTCTAGGTGGATTTTTCCTTAGGTATTGTATTCATCAATCGAGTTTTCCCAAAAGCTTTTCCCTAATTTTCTCTCTGTGCACCCTTAGTTTAATTAATTAGTTTAGACAAACAAATCCCTTAATTTTTAGGCTAGATAATAAAAAGAAAGTAATTACTAGTACTCTTGGTTCATTTGGGTTCGACAACCAGGTCTTGCTAAAGCTATACTACTGTTCAGTAAGTACACTTGCCTTTATCGTGAAAATAGTTAGTTTCAAGAGTGATTAATTATAAATTTTTAAAACCTGTCACGAATATCACGTATCAGATACTAATCAAGCTTCCCAACCTGAGGACCAAATTGAAGAGTTTTCAAAATGAAATAAAGTCAACATCGCAACCTCAAATAGGGGACGTCGCGACGAGATAGCGTGATGTCGACATTCAATGTGTGAATTTGCAACTTCCACGGTAGTCCACTATTTCCAAAATTTCCATTTCATACAACCTAACATAAGATAACATATTTTGGCCTTAAGGCCTAATCAACCATTCAACATAATTTGACATGCTCAACATAATATTTTCAAACCATTACCACATTTACCATCACAACAACATTACCAAAACTTGACCATTTACAATTCCAACTAGCAAATCATGGGTACATGCCATTTGACAAAATGAAAGGAACTATAAAAACTTCGTTGTGTCGGAGGTTTCGATCGGATGTTGGATTCACTTCCCAGGCTTTCAGAGTTACCCCATACCTGCGCACAAAACAACCAAACCGTACATTGAGTGATAAAGCTTAGATGTACTTTCATGATTCAAGATAATATAACATAAACATTAACAATTTTCAATAAGTATAAAATCTTAATAACTATCCAAGTCATGTCCTATAATGCCAAGCAATTCCATTAATATGTACGTATGTGAGCATACAATTAGCAAATGGTAGCACTTGCCAAATACCTATCTTTAAGCCATTCAATCATTCATTGCCATTCATGAATGACAAGTTTATATCCTTGACATTATGACATTCAATTTCAAATTCATTCAGCATCAATAAACCATTTAACTTATCATTCAAATCTCTTTTTAGCGTCTATCAACTCATTCATATTCGTTTCAACCCCCAAAGCTCGTTTTCAACTTATTCACATAGTAGTTTACACACCTTATCTATCATGAACTACACATAGAAACACAATATACCAATTTGATCAACACTCTATAACTTTTTATACTAGTCTTGTCATCTTGGGTTGCCCGACAATGATGACTTTTAGTATATACTGATTATACCATTCTAGGTGGCCTGATGCTTCACACTATTCAATATATTACCATCCCGGATGGCCTGAAAACGATGACTTTCATTATTCTTATTTTTTACCACCTTAGAGGACTCAGCAACGATGGTTCTCACAATTTATATATCCCACCATCCCAGATAGCTCGACAATGATGTCATTCAATATCTGAACATTCTACCATGTCGGATAGCCTGACAATGATGGTTTTTGCCATATACACATTTTACAAACTTGTATGGCTCAGCAATGATAGTTTTCAACCTAAGTCATGGCAACTAATTTGACAGTATTCAAGTTCGTTAATAGGGTGACGATGAATCAATAAACATCATAACCACCTATCATATTTCAATCTCAACACTAATTCAATTCATACATCTCATATCGTATAGCAATTCATATTGAACTCATTTTACTATACTCGGACTAATTCATAGTTCCGGCATTCAACACCATCACACTATTCAATTCAGTTCACAATTTCAATACTCAATATCAATCACTCCAATTTAATTCATATGATTGTTGTATACTCAGACCGGTATTCAATCATGCAATTAATGTGTATATCCAAGCAATTAAATTGATCTCAAGTCATAAAAGTACAAACTGGAATATTGCGTCACTCGTCGACAACTCTAGCTTTTCCTTTCCCTCTCGAGGGCTCAACATCGACATTAGCTACGTAAAGTCACAAAACATATAACACTATAAATTTCCATTCAATTCACAATAAAATGCTAAATTATTCATTTTTTACAATTTATTCAATTTAGTCCTTAAACCCAGGATAAGCATAACTTTTGATCTAAAGCTTCAAATTAAAATCTGATTTCACATTTATTCATTAGGGACCTTATACTTTCTATTACTACCACAATCTCATAATAGATTTTTATTTTATTCAATTTGATCCCTAATGTACAAAGTTAACAATCAAGCTTTACAGTTTAGTCATTTTTATAATCTATGCTTAATTTCTATCAATTTTACACCTAATTCATCAAATTCTTAACAATGGAAACTTATCAAAATTTCACTAATTGAACAAATTGATACATGGGCTAGCTAAATCAAGCTTTCATGATTAAAAAATCTATAGAAATCAAAAGGAAATTGCTAGGGACTTACATGGAATTATTAGTCGAATGTCAAGCTAGTTTTAAAGCTTTCTACTTTTCTTCTTGGCTATGGTGGATGGTAGAGTTTGGAGAAGATGATAACATTTCTCCACTCAATTTCACTTATATAGCTAGATTAGATTATAATTAAGCTTAATTAATTATTTTAATCATGTTTAATTAAACATTAATCCTTAATTAATTTAATCTAATGACATTTTATAACACCCTATACATGACTCGTTGTCGAAGCAACTACAATTTAATTTACCTTTTTATAAATGTTATTAACAATATTATTAAATTTCAATATAAATTTTCATCATTTATGGGTCTTATACGAGCTTATGAAAGCTCTTTTGTTAGCTCGAGGTCTAATAGGACCAAATTGTAAAGTTTACAAAATATTGTGTTGACGTTATGACTTCGAGTGTTCCTCGTCGCGATGTAACTTAGTGACTTGGCCTCGTTGCGATGTTAAGGGGCCCGATTTTGTAATGTGGCTACCTGATTCTAAATGGTTCAAATGAAACCAATTCACAATGGCCTAATAAGCTAGCCAAACACACATTTAATATGTTTTAACATAAGCTATATATATATATCCTATACCTCAAATATTTCATTGAAAGTTCATAACTAACCAATTCATCATTTAACCATTCAATTCAAGGACAAACTTATCATACAAGACCATTCTATCATTTGAACCATTCAAACTTTAGGTATCATATATATACATAGGCAAACTTAGCTTTTCAAATAATATACCAATTTCATTTACTCAACTCACCATATAACCACATCATAATTAACCATTTCTAATATAAACTATCCACATAGCCATATATTATACAAAACTAACTCACAACCTAGGTATATGCCATATATCAAAATGAAAGGAACTATACAAATATTGTTAAGTCGAAGGTCACTGCCTGAATGCTGGAATTAATTCTTGTAACCTTGAAATGTACTTGTACTTGCACACAGATAAACAAACCGTATGCTGAGCATTAAAGCCTAGCAGTACTTTCATGATTCAAGTCAATAAAATCCAAACATTAATCAAATTCATACAATCAATTCAATTTCAAACTTTAGCTATTTCACATACTTGTTCATTCCAAAAACTTCTACTATCGAGTGAAATATACAAATAACCCTTTTTGCAATTCAACTCGGTTCATATTAGGATTTAAACTTACCATGTCATGCTATTCTACATAAAGATACCAATACTTTCATTTCATAGCACCTCAAATGAAAATATGGTTTTTTTCAACCAATACATATGATTGTTACGTATTATAATTTCTAATACTTACCTAGCCATTTGCCATTAAATTCACCACCTACTTATGCAATTCATTCCATTATCATATATATATATATATATGTGTCTCTGTGTGTATGTGAGCATACATATTACAAATGGAAAAATCAAATCATTCAACATTTGCAAAAGAAATGACCAATTCATGCTATTTGTCAAGTGCCACACTTTATGCCATTTAAAAACACTCAATACCACTCGTAAATAACATATATATACCATAAACATTAAGCCATTCAATTCCATGATTAACTTGCATCATTTATCTTTTAACTTACCATTCAATACCTATCTGGAGTCTACTGATCTATTCGTACTCATTTCAGCCTCCAGGGCTCGTTTCCAACCATTTTCATGATCTCTTTTATTTACTTTCTTTAACATGAATCACATATATCACAAGTCATATAAAAGCACACATATAGTTCCTATACATTTTTCAGTTTACAACTCATAATAATTTCATACAATTCAATTCATTTCCATATCCTATTATCAACCTATTTCGTTATATGTTCAATTTTCCAATTTCATTTATAATGTTTTGCTTGATAAAACCTTAGTAAAACATACTGGGATACGGGTGAATTAAATTGCTCACACAAGCTGACATTTCATCAAGTTACTCGTTCGAACCTAAACCTATGTTACATATAACCTGAGAATCTACAATAAATTCTAGATCTCGTTATAAACTGTACAAGCGCGAATATGTCCTTATTGGCATGCCAATCGTACCCTAACATTTTATAAGTTCACATGGGCATAAATTTCACCTATTTCAATATCGTCATTGTAATTACTTACATATACATATCACACCTTGTAAAAAGGCACATCTTTGATTTTCATATCATGAAATCCATCTGTATTTTTACAATTGTATTCTATAATTATTTATACTTACCTGACATTCCTTGTACATTATACAATCACATAGGAATCGCTATTTACATTTCATTTCAATTCAAACCAATTCTTATTTATATATATTTATATTCAATTTAAGAATCATATCTCAAAACATCATCAATCCACAATTAATTCATATCAAATAACATCATTCAGTCCATTCAAATATTACAACCATGTTTCATAAAATCATACTTCCTTTCTATGTTATTCAATTTAGTCCATTATCATGATATTAAATAACAATCAAAGCAAATCAATTCATACAAAATTATATTTTCACCTTAATATTCAATCATGCAATTAATATGTATATGTAAGCAATTATATCCATCTCAAATCATAAAAGTATAAATTGATATCTTGCATCGTTTATTGACATCTCTCGCTTTTCTTTCCCTCTCGATGGCCTGACGTCGTCAATAACTATGTATATTAATATGGTAGATAAACCATTATCAATTTTCATCCAATTCACACTTAAATACAAAGTTAAACATATTTTGCATTTTATTCAATTTAGTACCTAAACTCGAGATAATCATATCTTTCGATTCCTAGCTTGAAATAAAAAATTGATTTCACATATTCTCATTAGGAATGTAATACTCCAAAATTGGACCTAAGAGTTTTAGGGGTATTTTAGTGATTTTAGCTCTAGTGAGCTCAAGAATTTTGTTAGCATGGTGTTCGAGAATATTTTTGTCTAAGGCATTTTAAAAATTAAATCAATTTTTGAAAATGATGTTCAAAAGACTTTAAATTTTGAAATATGGACTGATTTGTAAAATGGGAAAAATTCTGTGCATTTATGAAGTAATTAAACCAAAATTCTAAAATTAACCTAATATCCCCCACCTATAGTTTTATTTTCACGATAGCCATCTCCCTAACCCCTTATTGCCATCCCTTTCTCTTTCAAGTTCTCTCTTTCAATTTTATTTATTAAATCTTCATCCTTTTTATTCCTATTATCACCTAAGCCAAAAACCTCCATAGTATGTCAAGAAAAAATCCAAAAACACCATAGATTTCTCATCTGTTTTTTGTTTAACTTTCGGGTTTCTTGAGTTTTTGATCAGAAACTCAGTTTTTCGTCATTGAAGGTAACAAATCATTTTCATTTTTGTTTTTAAATGTTATCCAGATTTTTAAACTGATTTTTTAGCCGTTAAATTGCATGTTTTAAATAAAATCCAAAATTTGGGTCGTTAATAGTGAATTTCAGGATTTAGAGTTAAAATATGGTTTCAAGGTATTTTTCAATTAGTTTTGATTAGATTAGAAGGTTTCCAAATCTAATTTGAAGATTTTGTTAAGTATTTCTTGGGTTTTAAATGAATTTCGGGAAAATTATCATAAACATGTCAAAAATTTTGATGACATGAATTAAGTAGTTTTGCATAGTTTAAAGGTTGAGAATCTATCATAAGTAAATAATTAGATGAACGAAATAAGGTTTTGGCAAAAATATTAAGTATAGACCGAGATATTTGGAATTTAAGTTTGCTATGTCGAAAGTTTTGGTTACTTGAGAACTTAGCTTAGGCTTGTTTTTAATTGCTTAAGGTAAGTATTTAACTGATTGTTGATTGTATTACTGTGTGATTTATTGTGTTGAAGCGTCAGATTCATTAGGACCTTCTACAAGCTAAGGAAAGGATAGTTGAAGCTTTTGTTATCTAGGGGAAAGTAGCTGGTGAGTGTTTGGAATCACTACTTGTAGACGCGATTCATTGTGTTAATTGAGAATTTAGAAGTAGCCCAAACTCTTACTCTAAATTTTGAGTGTAACATTTCTCATGGTTATGATTTTATATGTGAAAATGTGTTGTGAAATTGTGGATTAAAATGTGATATTATGATATGTGTAATAATCTTATGATAACTATTGCGAGAGAGTTGTTTGTGGGCATGTTATACATGCCATGTCACAGTGAATATGTTGTGATTATAATGTGATTATGCAGAGAAAAGTGTAGAAAATAGTAAGTAATATGTATGCTTAATAACATATATTTTGGCCTTGTGAACGTTGAGACGTGAGTACTCACCTATATGTATTGTGATTTTGGGCACTGAGGCCCTGTGACATGTTGGAAAGATAAAGGAATGGGAGCTAAGCTCCATTCAACGAGATATGTTTGGTATGCTGGAGAGTGTTAGCTTTATGCTTCACTTTTTGGGATATGTTCGACTCTATAAGTCTTTTAGTGTATTAGAGATCTGTGTATCCGATGAGTGGTAGTAGAGCCCACTTTTACGTTTCATAGCTCAAGTGCCAAATTATCCATAAATATGTTTATGAGTATTGTGATGTATGCTTAAATGTTATGTGATTATTATGTAACGAAATCAATAGATAATGCATAAAAAAATAACACGACACTAGGGTTGAAATGTTGTAATTGTGCTATATGGTTACTTGATATTGCATGATGATACATTTGCATGATAGTTTTTTTAAACATTCACTGAGCTTGTTAAGCTTACCCACTCCATTTTAAACTATTGCAGTCTAGTTGAATTTCGGTGTGAGTGGTGTGATTCCGAAAGGTGATCCAAGTGAGACTTTTACATTATCCGTAGGTGTTTATTTATTTGTTTATGTTTTGGGGGAATAAAGGCAATGTGGTAGAAATGTTGCATGATATTTCCATGATGTTTTGGATATTTTGTGGTTTAATTGTTCTTAGGAATTATAGGCTTGGACCTTGGTATGTTGATTCTTGCTAGGACATGTTTTTGATGTTTTAAACTGTTATATTGGTCGTTTTGACATTAGTTTACAAAGGTAAATGATTCATGTTGATTAGATATTTGTTGAAATGGATTAAATGCTTAAATGTGTTGTATTTTTATGGTTTGGAATAGAAGTATTGATACTCGGGTTATAAAAATGATACCTCTGTGATATTTCAAAGTGCAGGAAGTCAATTTTACAATTTGGTATCGATACCATATCACGAGTATCGATACTCGAGGTAAAATAATCAATACTTTAATAAGGGTACCAATAATTTTCGAGACTTTAATTTTTATACGAGAAACAAAATGCTGATTTAGTATTGATTTTCTAATCGGTATCGATACCCTTTAAGAGAAATATCGATACCTTTGTTACAGTATCGATACCTACGTACTTATTTAGGAATTTTTGCTAAGTTGTTCAAAAACCTGTATATTTGTTAATATTAGTTCCATTGAAGTATGCTGAGCATATTTTAATATTGATTGATGTATGTTGGACTTAAAATTCGTGCGAATGCTTTATAAAAAGAGTGATTTATTAATAACGTGACAAACTACTATGAGATTGATGTGTGGCGGTGGTGTAGCATCCTGTTACTCGGGCTCGACGATCGGGTTGGGTATAGGGTGTTATAAGGGACCTTATATTTTCTATTTCTAACATAATTTCATGATAGATTTTACATTTATTCAATTTGTTCCCTAATGTATCAAAGTTAACAACCAAGCTAAATTAACTTTACAATCTAGTCCTTTTCATAATCTACGCTTAAAATCTATCAATTTCAAGCCTAATTTTTCAAGTACTCAACAATGGAAACTTTTTAAAATTTTAACAGTTTCACAAATTGGTACATGGGCTAGCTAAATCAAGCTCAGATGATCACAAATCTACAAAAATTACAAGAAAATGGCTTGAAACTCATACCTAATTTATTGGTCGAATATTGAAACAATTTGAAGATTTTTTCTTCTTTCTTTCAAAAGTTAGACGGGGAAGAAATGGGAAAGATGATAATATCTCATCTTTTCCCACTTAGTTTGCTATATATATATATATATATATATATATATATATATATTATAATTAAGATAAAACTAATTGCTAATTAATCATGTCTATAACTTAATTAAACCTATTTTTTCTTTAAACTTAATTAACTTAATTTAAATGGCCAACATCATCATTGTCCACTAACATTAAAGAAATAATGGTTTAATAACCAATTTGTTCATTTGAATGATTTTTATCTAGGTTCTCAAGCCTTTTCTTAATTAAAATTCTATAGTGATTAGATTTTTACAATTTAGTCCCTAAATTTAATTAACTACTTTTTCGGCTAAAATACTTAACCGAACTTCAATTTATTTCCATAATAACTCCGTACATATTTTTATTTAATATTTATAGACTCAATTTATGGAAATAGGGTTCTGAAACTGTATTTTTTAACACCACTAAATTTCAGATTGTTATACATTTAACATCACATCTCACTATCATCTATTTAAAATTATTTTATTTGCTATTCTAGTTCTTTTGATAATTGCTATTTATGCCCTAAAGCCTTTTTCTAATTTAAAATCTATAAAGATTAAGCCTTATAATTTAGTCCTTATGCTTTAATTAACCACATATCCAACTAAATTGCTTAACCAAATTCCAGTACATTTATATATTAATTCCGTAAATATCTCTATTTAATATTTATAGACTCGATTTATGGAAATGAGGTTCCAAAACTACATTTTTTGACACCGCTAAAAATTGGGTCGTTACCATTCTCCCCTTAAGAAATTTCATCCTAGAAATTTTACCTGAAATATGATGGGGATGAAGTACTGCTGAATCAGTTCCTCTACACTGTCTACCCCTAGTGGCTGAGCCATCAAAGGTGATCCCCTGATCTCTAGTTGTAGGAGCTGAGCTTTAGGTAGTAGTAGGAACATTCTTAACATTTTTCAAACAATCATAAGCTGAGTGCTCAAAGGATCCGCATTGGAGACATGCTCCCATTTTCTTCCAACATTCATTATTATGCCTCATTCCACAATACTCACAATTTAGGATGCGTGCATTCCTCTCCGAGTCCTCAGTACCGCTAATACATGCTAATGGCTTATTAACCCGACCTTTCTCTGATCCAAAATTCAATTGATTTGATCTCCAAGGTATTCGAGACTCTCTAGCTCGCTTAGACAGATGTTGCGAACTAGTGGTCCCGACTTTTTTTCGAATACTTGGGAATGCTCTACTTTTTTATTTAAGCTCATGGCTTGTTCAACTTGTTTCACTCGTTCAGGTAGATCGACAAACTCTTTTATTTTATGAGATATCAACTATGTAACACCTCACACTCAGCCCAATCATTGAACCCGAGAAATAGGATGCCACATCAACCACCATAATTTATACATACACACATAACATTTAAACAAGGTCAACTTTTAATAACTTAATCAATTACAGAGAAACTCACAGCCTAACAATTATTAATTGACATTAGAAATAATTTAAAAACATGCTTAAGGACCATTTAATAAATTTCCCAAGAAAACCACGTAGGTAGCTATACACAATAATAGGTATCGATATTTTATGATGATAGGTATCGAAACTAATAAGAAAAACGATACCATTCTAGCATTCTATTTTTCCAACTCATTTTTGGACCAAAAACATTTCATTGATCCATAATCAAAGGTATCGATATTTTTACCCTGAATATCGATACTCATGAAAGTGTATCGATACCAAATAAAGCTATTTTTCTCCTGCTCACTCTTTTTAACACTGAGGTATTAATACTTATGCCCTGAATATCGTTACCCCTGTACAATTCGACAAAAATATAGCAAAACAATGTATATTTCATGCTTAACATATTCCCTTTCCAACATGCAATATCCACCACATCATTAAACATCAAATAAGCCCAAAACATAGTCCAACATAACATTGATACCTTATTGGTCCAAATCCATATTAAAACAATTAAGATTAATAACAAAAACTATAGTAATAATAACCAACTGAAATTTCTAAACCCACATTATCTTTATTCAAAAAGTTCAAAAATTATTATAAAACCACCTACTCAAAAGTTTATTGCCTTTCACAGATCACTTCCTTGGCCGCACTGCTCACATCGAAAACACTACTTATTTGCAAGATGTTAATGAGGAGTGTGAGCTTAAATAAACTTAGTGAATGTTGGGAATTACAACAAATATACACAATATCACATGTTAAGCAAGAGCATACTACGACTCACTCATAATTATATTTTCAATAAGTCAAAATAAAATATTCATGCTTCATTAAATCATAAAACTATTACATACTCTCAAATGCTATTACACTCAACTCATATATATATAATTTATTTAACGATAATTGATCAAGATAAAACAATGTATTCATGCTTTAATGACTCACAAGTCTAGCTCATATACTCAAATGCATTTACACACAACATATTCATGTTTTAATCAATTTATGATAATTTGGTAACCTGGAAACATGAAACATAAAAGTGGACTCTATCACCACACATTGGATACACGGATCTCCATCACACTAATGACTCAAAGAGCCTTACATATCCCATAAGTGTACCATAAAGCTAAGCATTCCCCAACATATCAACATATCCCGGTGAATGGAGCTTAGCTCAACATTCCCTTATCCTACCAATCTGTCTCGGGGCCTTAATGCCTAAATCACAAAACATTAGGGTGAATACTCACAATCCTATGACATTCCAACTATATCTAATGGTTTCACGATATCACAATGCCAAAGTATCCATAAATACACACATTTAATTATTGTTCTTAAGCAATTAATCTCTATTCATGAACATCAATTCACATCACAATTTGTACATAATTCATACTTATTGTTTTGCCATAATTCTATGTAGTAGATTAAACTAGATTTCACATTTAAGGAGCTTGAATACAAACATTTTCCTTATGTTTTAAGTAGGTTTCTTTAGTTTTACTTACATTAAATAAAATGTGCACATTGAGTCTTTTATTTATCTTAAGGGCCAATGAGGCCTAAAGGAGAACTAATGTACTTTGTGAATGTACAAGAAACTATTAGAAGGTATTTTGGACCAATATTGGATGCTATGTCGCGACATGGGAGATCCGATATTGCAACATAGAGAATAGAATGGAGAAAGTAAGAAACTGCCTTCAATGTCGCGACACAGGCTGAGGGTGTCACAACATACCCCTAAAGATGGCTGCAAAAGTGCATAATGGTTGCTATGTCGTGACACAAGTCTTAGTGTGTCATGACATCGACTCTGTGACAAGAATAAAACATAAAGTACGGGCACTTTGGTCTACACAATCAAACTTAAAGCTCGGGAACATTAGCTAACCTGAGGTTAATAACGACTGCTACCTGAAAGCTATAAATAGGCTCCTTTGGCACACATTATGAACATTATTCCATTAGCTTAGATTATCTCTTTAGGTTTAAGTTTTATTTTCTTGCTTTCTTTAGGTTTTCATAGTTTTAGTTTATTTTTTCTTTGTCTCTTTCAAGAGTTTTGATTTATAAAGGATGTCAACTGTTGTGGATTCGTGCTTATTATTAATGTCAATCAGGCTTTTATTAAACCTTCTATTTCAGTCTATTCCCTATGATTAATTCTTCTATCTTTTCTATCTTATTTATGAAAATCATGAGGAACTAATCCTTCTATAGCGAATTAGTGAGTGGAAGCATGATCTCTTAACTATTTTGTAGGGTTACTTAACGGATAATTTGTTTAGGAAAGGAAGAACGTGAAACAAACCCTAGGCCTGACAACCCCAAGAAGTCATCAAGGTGGGAATTAACCCAAAATTGGTATTGCCCATTCGTGAACACCTTTACCCCAAGCCAGTTTAGACTGTGAGGTCAAAAGATAGGTAGTCAATACTGACTCATTATATTAGTTAAATATCAGAAGATCTTGCTAAGGTAATGACTAGTTGGTTGACAAAGAACTCGAGACAATAATTTATTGGGATTGTTGAAGTGAGCTAATCACCCATCTTTAGATTCGATTCACTTTATTCTTTATATCTTTTGAAATTCAATTCTTTGTTATTTTATTTAAGAAACCCTAAAATTATCTCTTATTTTACTTTCATACTATAATTGGTTTAAAGTATTAATTAGATTTTTAGTTGTTTAGGTTAAGATTGATTTAGTACTCACTTCCCTTGGGTATGATCCTCGGAGTACTCACCTAATTCGTTGTAAAATCTATATTACAACTCGACCCGTATACTTGTAGATCTGCCTCATAACTCTCTATTTTTATTGCAGCATTCACACTCTGGATGTTAGTATGTTCGAAGGCCACTTATCAAATTCACATTTAATTGCACTTTAAGTGCCACAACTATGCTCATTGAGTCATCACATATCCGTTCATATATGAATGTATTATAAATCAAATTATCACATACCACATACCAATATTCATTTACTTTACCTGTCACATCAGCATCACATTCCATAATTTGACATACATTATGCATATTTTCATAATAAGAAAAAGAGTATAAGAAAAGCTTACAAATGGAACTTAGGATAAGGGTTTAGGCTATTCTTAAGCTCTTAATTAATGCTATGAATCATGTCTACAAGTTGCGATTCTACAACACTTATTGTTCACGCTTTGGCCAATTTTTCGAAAGCTTAAACTAGCTTTTTCTTGCCTTTCGCCTTACTTAAAGAAGGTCCCAATGATGCCGAAGCTTCACACATATTAAGCACACAATATAAAAAATTAATTAGCTGCCATAAGACACCTTAAACAAACAACAACGCATGTCTAATACTAGTTCTTCTTGGAACTGAAAATTTTGACTAGCATAGCCAAAACCCAAATATCTTGATCCACATTCATTCATATCACTTATAAATGATTCTAAACATCTAATTACTCATCTAAGAACAAATTTCAACCTTTAAAACACCTAAAACTGTTTATATTCACTGTTTTGAAAATTTCGATATCCATGGCCTTTCTTAACAAAAACTCAATAAAACCTTCAAATCTATTAACGAAACTTTAAAGCAAGTTTAAAAACTTTCTAATCACATAAAAACAAGTTTAAAATTACATAGAAGCAATATTTTCATTTATAAATATAAAATTTACCATTAACATTTAATTTAAACTAACATGGAAAATCTTTGATTTAATGGCTGAACTATATCAATATATAGTGCTTCATGTAAATTTTATATTTATAAATGAAAATATTATGTAATTCTAAATTTTAAATTTTAACTTAAAAATTTTTTTAATTTTGATTAATTTAGAATGATTTTAAAGTGAAAAAAAAATTATTAATTAAGAAAAATTTCATATTTACAATCGATTGAAGAAAATGACGAATGATTGATTGAAATTTGAGAAAACCCACTTAGAGAATATCAATGCAATTGATGGTATTTTTGGTTTATTCTTGTATTTAAAAGAGATTTGATGTTTGGAGGATGATAGAAAACAAGGGTTTGGAATGGTGAAGGCCAAATATTGAAGAATGGCGTTTAAGGATTTTTTTCTCTAATGGACGGTACAAAGAAAATGGTGAAAATGTGTTTCTCTTTTTTTTCTTCCACGTCAAAAATAGAGTGAAAATGGGGAAAATATGGGCTGATTTTAAAACATGGTATAATTTTTTTTACAGCTACTCCTAATTTAACAATTGTCTTTTCAAAATTGAAAGCCTATTTTCCACTATTTTCATAAATTAGTTTAAATTTTCTAAAACCATAGACAAAGTTATTTTCAAGTTACCATATTCTAAATTTTTGAACTCATTTCGTGCCATAATTCCAAAATTACTCTTGAAACTTCTAGACCTAATTTCGGGATGTGACAAACTAAACTTGGAGCTTATCTTACAGTCCCTAAAGGAATCGCCTGCAACTCTCTTCTTCTATTGGCACTAACTTGAGAGTGTACTTGTTGAGTCATAAGAATTCTTGTTCGTAATTGGTTACTAAAATGTCTCATTGCCTCAACATTATAAATTCTTACTTTCTAACCTCCAAATACAACTCACCAATATAAATTTTTGCTTTTTAACTTTAACACGAAAAGTAACAGTTAGCCACTACTAATAAGCTTCTTCTTTTAGAAGAGACACCACACAAGTGACACACTCAATTGACATACATTCTAACTATTGGAAACCTCATTCAGTTGAATCTAACCAGTTTTTAGTTGTAAAAGGGTCGACACCTATCACTCCTTTAAATTCAATTTTTCTATACCTTCGCAACTTTTTTATCAGGGCTTATTGGGCTGCGGCTACTGATGCAGCTCGTGGAGCAGCTACCGCTATTCTCTAAAGCACCTCAACTATTATGCGGAGAAAATCTTCATCATCTTTACCTTCTCAGTGAGGTCTATTAACTATATTTTGTTGAGCACTAGCTTGATCAACACCGTGTGCGTCAATCCCAACCTGATTTTCACCCTCAACAAAGTGATCATTGTTTGTTGATTCCTTATTCAACAACATTTCTTGATTCTTCAGACATTTCAACTATAAAATAAATTAATTTCATAATCAACATCCAAGTATTGACTCAAAATCGACTTTGGCCTGTACCTCTAGACTTAATCCCGAGTTAGACTTAGCCTGAGAATTGGTTAAATCTATAACTCTGATGCCATTAAATGTAATACCCTATACCTAACCCGATAGTTGAGTCCAAGTTATGGAATGCCATATCCGTTGCTGGAGCAAATACGATAAACTATATTCACATTCCATCAATAAACTTTCAAATACAAGTATTATATTTATAAAACATGTTATATAAATGTTTTTGAGTCAAATACGAGATTACGAAAGCTTAATACCATCCCGATAGTGAATAAGGACTAAACTACAAAGTTTTAAAAATATCTCACATAGGTGTCACAACTTCTAGGGCTTCGTGTCTCGAATTTGAAATGATATGTCTATGTACAAATTGTATTATGATTTTGGTGTAATGAGGGGCTGAGAGTTTGGTTGGGAACAAGGTTGGTGAAAGGGGGATAATGGTGGGTTGAAAGAGTTCTATAGTTATATTTATGTTCTGTTTATGCTTATGTTATAACGCCCCATTCTCAACCTGAACGCCAAGTTCGAGCTGCAAGGTGCCACATTCGTTGCTGAAGCAACTATGATCAAATTACACTCAATTTAAAATCATTAAACATTCAAATATAAGTAAAACAAGAATATAAAATGATAGGTATTCATTTTCTGGCATTATACGAGTTTACGAAAGCTCTATTACTAACTCGAGGTCAATTTAAGATCAAGTTGTAATAAAATCAAAACATCGAGTTGATGTCGCGACCTCAAGAGCTCCTCGTCGCGACGCGACACACTGACTAGATCTTATCGTGAAGACCAATACTCGACGTTACCACATGATTGTCTATTAGAGAAACCAAATAGTCACCAACCAATAATTTCCAAATGAACCGAGACATGTTTTTATACTACATTGTTACTGAATACTTATTTTTAATAATCCGCAACAATTCATTGTGGAAAATTAAGCTATTTCTACCACTTCATGAACTTTTATGACGGAATGGATAAATTTCGTTTTGAAGGGAATGCGTCATTTGCCGATAACCTTTGTTGTGAGTGAGACATACTTCCATTTGGTGAAACTTTTCCTAAAGTGAACGGCAAATTATGTTGGACAACTGCAAAGAGGCCATATATGGAGCCCGAATGTACTTAAAGAAATTAGAAAGGCTATGGCACAAGCGAACTGTATGCATCCAGTATGTCACTAGTGTAAAGAACTATGGTTTTGGGTAATGGAGTTTGATAGACCGGACCAAGGTATTTCTAGGGGAGTGTACCGTATACACCTCAGACAAAGGACTTGTGACTATGGGAGATTTGACGCACTTTGTTTTCCATGTACTTATGCAATTACAGATGTAGCAATCAACGCTTGGATCCTATGAGCTTTGTAGATGAAGTGTACAAATTAGAAAACTTGTACAATGTGTGGAGACACATTTTCCCACTAGTCCTAAATGAACATATGTGGCTGCCTGTATTGAGCGCTCCATTTAAGTTGTTACCCGATAGGTCATTGCATCGCAAACCAAAAGGTCAACAGATGTCAACTCGAACACGTGACAACATGGATATTTAAGAGAGGACAAACTAACTGAAGTTACGAGGGTGATATAAGAACCCGAGCCATATAATGCTGTCATATCCAAAGTGAAAGGACGATGCTAACTAGAAAACATCAATTTTATTGTAAATTGTAAACGTGTGCCTTTGTGAAATGATAACAAATATCAACTTTAATTTTTTGAAATAAACAAATACCAACTTTAATTATGTAAAATGGTAAAACATACCAACTTGGATGAAAAAATTATGCTCTTTTAAAAACATAATAATAAATATAGTACCTATACAGAAAAAAAAGTTTGCTAAAATGATAAAACAAATTAGTTGAAATGTCGGTCAGAATTTGTGCCACGTCGGGGTGGTCGATAGTTGCATACCAAATTCCTTCTTGGTTTAACCTCCAGTTGGGGTTGTGGTCTCAGTAGTTCATCATCTTCGCCTTTGGTTGATTATGATTCGTCCATCTTCAGCTGCTACCGTGCATCCTCCGGTTTAGGAATAGGTGGTTGGGAAGATGATCCACCTTGGTAGAACAATGATCTTAGAGGTGTTTGCATCACAAACGTCGAATGAGTATAACTATGTTGTGTCTCATACACCGATGACATAATGAGTGGACTCCCGATCTGTGCTTGAAACATAGACGGGCTATACGTTGCCATTGGAAATGTAGAAGGTATGGGCATATATTACATCAGGGACGGAGCTCCAAAAACAAAACCTAGCATAGAAGTAGAAGTAAAAAAATGTGGTGGAATATATGGTGCTTGTGTGAAGATGATAGAGTTAGTATAGGTACCAGAATAAGATAGTACATATTGATTAGTAGGTGATGCTGTTAGATTTGTAAAATAAATCTGAAATAAAACTTAATAAACCAGGATCTATCATGTCAAATCATTAAGAATAAATTAAGAGCAAATTAAGAATAAAACTAGATGCAGAAGCGTACCTGAATCCATGAATTTCTTGAAGTTTTACCGGATCTTAGGGATTTGATCTTCCAAATTGGCACACAAGAAATTCAGAGAATATCTGCTCACTCTTTCCTAATGATAGGATATTAGAAAAGATATCTTGTGTATAATTTGGGGACCATAACCCTAATATTTATAACCTTGGTACATTGGTTCTAATCAAATTCTAATTAGCCCATCATTAATCAGAATTTGATTAGAATTCAAGTACTAGAGTATCTACACATATGTGACCCATACTTTATTTAATAATTAAAGCCCAATAAAATTTTAAACAAATGAGATCACTTTTAATTTGGGCTAACCTATTATGATAATAAATAATAACATGTAATTACCCTTATGATATATGTGATGTCTATATTTTCCAATAATTTCCCACTTGGACCACATATATATATATATATACTAATTACTCTATAATTACATGTCATTATATAACTTTATGAGCTCAAAATTTTACTGTCATATCTAAAAGGTATTCCGAACAATCTCGTCCATTAATTATGTTAACATAGAACCAATGAGACTTTCATTACATATATTGTAACTAAATCCATCCATGATCACGTATATTAATACAACCGAGTGACATAGATCAAGTATGAATGTGTAGCATGGAAATTACATGCAATATGATCTAAATATGTCTATTTCCAATTGGTCCTCTTTAAACTTAAGTGAAGTCAGTACCAAAATAATAAACATAATGAATAAACTGAATACTTTATTTCTGATCAGAAAATAACCAAATACATAAATGTCTGAAAACAAACATAAAACAAATAAAATATAAACTCCCATTAAATCATGATATCCTCAAACAATGTAACACCCATATGAGCAGTGTGCTTATGAAAGACCTTGGGTGGTAAATTTTTAAGAGCGGATCCGTTATCATGGAGTTTGTCCCAATGTGCTTTATGGATATTTGACCATTTTACACTCTTTCTTTTACAACTAGGAAATTTATGTCAATATTCTTTGACTTAGATGAACTCCTAGATGGACTCCTGTTGTTATTGGAATATAGCACTGCTGACTTATTGTAACAAAATAATTTGAGTGGTCTTTCTACATTCTCCAAAATGCGCAGCCCTGTGGCAAAGTTTCGTAACCATATTCTATAGTTTGATGCCTCATAGCATGCTACAAACTCTGCTACTATAGTGGACGAAGCTACAAGTGTCTGTTTGACACTTTTCCAAGATATAGCTCCTCCAGCTAACAGGTAAATATAGCCTGATGTACATTTCCTGCTATCTTGGCATTCAGCAAAATCAGAATCAGAATATCCTATGACCTCCAAATGATCTGGTCTCTTATAAGTAAGCATGTAATATTTTGTTCTCTAAAGATATCTCATAACCCTTTTGGTTCCTATCCAATGGTCTATACCAGAGTTGCTTAAATATCTGCCTAACATCCTAACAATGTACGTAATGTCCAGACGTGTACAAACTTGAGCATACATTAAACTCCCAACAGCTGATGCATAGGGAATCTTTTGCATTTCCTGAATTTCAAGGTTACTTTTAGAGCATTGAGTAAGACTAAATTTGTCTCCTTTAGCGTCAGGGGTGTCACCTGGTCTACAACTCTGCATGCCAAACCTTTTGAGTACTTTATTGGTATAGCTTTTTTATGATAATCAAAGAATACCTCGAGATCAATCTCAAAGTATCTGAATTCCTAAAACAAAAAAGGCATCCCCAAGATCTTTCATCTCAAAATACTTAGATAAAAATCTCTTGGTTTCGTGTAATAAGCCTATATCATTAGCTGCAAGCAAAATGTCATCAACATATACAATCAGAAATATGTACTTACTCCCATTGAATTTGTGATACACACAATTATCAACAATATTCATCTCAAAACTGAACGAAACAATTATTTGATGAAACTTATGACACCATTGATTGAAAGCTTGTTTGAGTCCATAGATGAATTTTGTCAATTAGCAAACCATATTCTTTGAGCCTTCCGACTCAAAATTTTCTAGTTGCACCATATAAATTATTTCTTTAATATCGCCATTAAGAAACACAGTCTTAACATCCATCTGATGTAACTCAAGATTAAAAAGAGCAACAAGCGTCATGAATATCCTGAAGGAGTCTTTCGATGAAATTGGAGAGAAAGTCTTTGTAAAATCAATACATTCTTTTTAAGTATATCCTTGAGCTACAAGACACGTCTTATATCTCTCTACATTACCATTTTTATCGCTCTTGGTTTTAAATATCCATTTACAATAAATTGGTTTTGCACCTTCAGGTAATGGGACAAGTTCCCAAACTTTATTGTCTTGCATAGATTTATACTCATCTTTCATGGCATCAATCCACTTTTGAGAATTAGAACTTTTTATGGCTTGATGAAAGTTGATTGGATCATCTTCTATCATTCCATTATCATCCTCATGTTCTTGGAGAAATACAATATAATTATCTAGAATAGCATTTCTCCTTTCTCTTATGGACCTCCTTGATGGCACTTATTCTTGAGGTTGTTGAGTTTGTTCTTCTGGAATAATTACCTCATTTTGAATTGGGAGTTGTTCAACATTGTCTTGTAGAGGTTCTGGATTCACTTCTTGATTAATGATAGGTATAAAAACCTAAACATCATCAAAAGTGATAGTAGGAATTGAGTTAGAATCCAATTCCTCCTCAAAAGCAATGTCTCTAACCTTATTTCTCCCCCTAAACTCAACATCCTCAAAAAATGTTGCAGTTTTCTTATTATGGGATCATAAAATTTATAGCCTCTAGATCGCTCAGAATAACCAATAAAGTAGATGCTTACTGTTTTGGAGTCCAATTTCTTTTCATGTGGCCTATAAGGCCTTACCTTAGCTGGACATCCCCAAATGTGAAAGTGCTTTAGACTAGGCTTTTGACTTGTCCAAAGCTCATAATGTGTTTTTGTAACTATTTTATTGGGTACTCTATTCAGAATGTAAGCTGCTGTCTTTAATGCTTCTCACTAGAAGGACTCAGGTAAGGTAGAATGAGCAATCATGCTCCTTACCATATTCTTAAGAATTTTGTTTCGTTTTTCAACTACACAATTCATACTAGGTGATCCTGGCATAGTGTATTGTGGGACAATATTGCATTCCTCTAGGAATTTTGCAAATGGTCCTGGATATTGTTCACCTGAGCCATCATATCTACTGTAGTACTCACCATCACAATTGGATTTGACTTTTTTAATCCTTTTATTGTGTTGATTCTCAACTTCAGCTTTATAAGCTTTGAACATGTCCAAAGACTGAGATTTCTCATAAATGAGATATAGGTACCCATAACACGAGTAATCATCTATGAATGTTATGAAATATTGTTGACCATTCCAAGATGCCGTAGGGGCTGGCCTACAAATATCTGATCAACTCTAACTTTTAAGATATGACCTAAGTGCCTATGCCATAATGATGCTGAATTTTCCTTATTTAATTTGCGTTTAATACCACGTGGTTCCACATGCAAGGTTTCGTTATAGGATGCAACTATTTCTAACAAATAAATGTTGTTATAAGTATTTAAATAACCAGTTCCAATAACATTTGAATTTAAAGACAAATTAAATTGATTGTTTCTGAATGAACAATAATATCCAAATTTGTCCAAAGAAGAAACAGAAACTAAATTTCGTCTAAATGACGGTACAATAAAAGTGTCTTTTAAATCCAAATAAAAACCAGTTTCTAATAACAACCTGAAATGCCCAATCACTTCCACTTCTACCGATTTTCCATCGCTCACAAACATGTGTCTTTCACCATCACTTGGCTTTCAGTAACTCAGGCAACCCTGCATAGAAACACTTATATAAGTGTTTCTAGGTACTGAAACTAAATTAATCTCAGAACAGACCAAATTAAGAATTATACCTTTCTTTGCATGCCAAGCATGATATTTGGTACAATATTTCTTTACGTGTCCAAACTTGTTACAAAAGAAACAACTCTCTGTAGCTTGTTATTGTTTCTTTTGAGCTGGACCCTTAGCAGTTTCATTCTAATATTTTCTTTTCTTGCCATTGTCTTTAGGGGCATTGGCCAAATAAGCACTTTCACACTTATCACGCTTCAACCTTTCTTCCTGTAATACCCTTACCCGTATTCATTGCCGAAATAGGGTACGAGGCATTACCGGAGTTTACGAATTAATTTTTTTTATATTCAATATAGCCCTTTTATAAATATCTAACCTTCCCTGTAATATTAAATCGAGACCAATCCACATCAACCAAATCAATTCAACATATTTTCATGATAGATTCATGCATTTATATAAGATAACGTCATCACATATCTATAACCAAGTTTGTTAACCATACTAATGGCTAACTTTACATTCATTTCACGTTAATATTTACTTTGTTAGCTTATACATGCCATTGATTTCCAAAATAAAGTTTCTTTATATACCGAAATCACGAGGTTGACGATGTGATGTGTCTCCACCAAATCCGACCTCCGAGCTCTTAACACTACAAAGCAGGGAAAAAGGAAGCGGGTAAGCACTTTGTGCTTAGTAAGCTCATGTAACAAGAATTATACTTACCTAATATTTTCAATACAATATAATAAACATTCATTTATCCATTCAATGCATTATTACCCTAACATGCACAAACTCAACATTCAAGTTAGTACAATAATTTCCATGTATCAATAATATATATATACCATGATTGATGTACTCATCAATACCATGATTTTCATTCCTTATTATTTTCATATTTATCCCGTTGAATTTATCGAATTTCGATGGATTTTCGAGGTACACTTTTAGTGTACAATTCGGGTCCGTCAATTCATATTCATGTGCGCACATTTCCATTTCGAGAGCACACTCCAATGAACCTCAACCTTGCGGCGGGATTACCGGTCGAGCTAAATCCTCGCAATATAAACTTATAGAGTATTGTCGGGATTACGGTCGAGCTAAATCCTCACAACGACAATTACTCTAATGAGCTTGGATCCGAATTACAGTCCGAGCTAAATTGAGACCCTAATTCGGATTACCGTCCGGCTATATCCATTTTACACATATTCTTGGAGGGCTATATCGAGATAGGATCACCCGTCAAGCTAGATCCTTTTTACCGTCGATTCCTTTTCAGAGATCCATCAAATTTTCCTTTCATTCAAACGGGATTTCTTCCCATTTTATCAAATATAACAATGTTTCATTAATTTTCATACAATGAACATTCAAATCATATTCACATCAATAACATACAATCTCAAGCAATTTATGAATATAATTCAAGTTACACGAACTTACCTTGATACTTGTTTGTAAACAGTAAAAATCTATTAATCCCGAACTTTTTCCTTTCCTCGATCTAGCTTCGTATTTGAATCTTTTGGATCTAAATAAATAAATTTAATTATCAATTTAATACATTTCATGTTCATATGCAACATTCTCTATAATTCAACTATTATTTATAGTTCATTCAAAGCTGTCTACTTGAGTCATAGTCACTATATTATTTATAACTTGAGCTACGGAACTCCAAATTAAGATCCGTTAATTTTCCCTGAAAATATACTCATATATATTTTTACCATAAAATTTTCAGAATTTTTGGTTTAGCCAATCAGTACAGTTTATTCTTCAAAGTCACCCTGTTCTGTTGTCTAACAGTTCTGACCCTTCTTCACTGAAAATAAATTATCTCTTTATACAGAATTCAAATGATGTTCTTGTTTGTTTCTATTAAAATAGACTCATTCAGAATTATAGACATATAAATTTAAGTCCCTAATTATTTTTATTCAATTTTTATAATTTTTCAAAGTCAGAACAGGGAACCCGAATTCATTCTGACCTTGTCTCACAAAATTCATTATATCTCAAAATTTATAAATCCATTGCTTACAATATTTCTTCTATGAGAAACTAGACTCAATAAGATTTAATTCCATATTTTTTTCATCTTCTAATTCGATTCCTACAATTTTTGGTGATTTTTCAAAGTTAGTCTACTGCTGCTGTCCAAACTGTTTTAGTGCAAGCTGTTTATTACCATTTTTCCCCTAAGCTTTTAATAAATGATAATTTCGTCCCTACTCAATTAGCCTCTCAATTGAGATGATTTTTCTCAATTAACATTTTATTCTATCACCTTAAACTAGTTTACAACCTTTAGGAATCAGAATTTCAGCAATAGACTTTAATTCTAAATATTTTCACAATTAGGTCCCAAAAATCAATTTCCATTGAAATTGCCTAATAAAATCATCTCATAAACAAATTAAAGCTTTAATTTCATTCTATTTCATCATAAACTTACAGCACTCAACCATGGTGACTTTAAATTTCATCCATGAAATCAAAAACTAATGAATTTAATAGTAGGATCTAGTTGTAAAAGTCTTAGAAACACAAAAATTACAAGAAAAAGGCAAGGATTAACTCACTTGGTGCAAAAATTATGAAATACCAGCTTAGAGAACCCTCCTATGGCGTTTTTAGCTGCTGGAATTGAAGAGAAATGAAGAAAAATCTAGATATTTCCTATTTAGTCCTAGTTTTATTTAGTTAATTTTGCAATATTCCAATTTTACCCTTAATTTATCAATTTTTCTGCTGATTTCGTACCCTTGCCGTCCAGCCCAAATAACTTTTGGGTCTAATTGCCTTTTAAATCCTTTCTCATTAGACTAATAAGCTATTTAATCACTCTAGCAACTTTTACACCTATTGCAATTCAGTCCTTTTCATTTAATTGACTACCCAAACATTAAAAATTCCTAACGAAATTTTAATACCACATTAATAACATTTCATAAATATTTATAAAATTATTTTTGACTTGGTTTTACGAGATAGAGGTCCCGATACCTTATTTTACCCAATTTTTTCAATAATTTCTTTTTCTAACTAATCATTAAATTGATAAAATTTTCCTATCAATATTTTCATACGATTTTCCTATCATATAAATTTTCAAGCAAAAATATTGAAATAAATTTCTCTTTAAATCGGATTTGTGGTTACGAAACCACTGTTCCGATAACATTGAATTTACGCCATTACACTTCCTCTTGCACATAATGAGAAATAAGCTCATTTAGGGTCTATTTCTCCTTTTGATAGTTATAACTAATTTTAAATTGATTAAACTTTGCGGGAAGAGATACCAAAACCATAAGAATATGCAATTCCTCAGAAAGCTCGATCTTAAGTGCCTTAAGTCTTGAAGCAATATGGAACATCTCCATAATGTACTCACTTACGTTTCCTTGACCTTTATACTTCATAGACATCAAAGAAGTCAGAAGTGATGTCATCTCAACCTTAACATTTTTAGTAAAATATTTTTCAATTTCATCAAGGAGACCCTTGGCCTGAGTAAACTCTTCAGATTCAGTGCCCCTAAAGGCTTCTACAATGCTGTGTTTCATGATCATTAGACTCATGCGATTTAAACGATCCCACTTCTCAAAATCCCTTTTAACATCAGGGGTACTTTCCGTAGTGAGAGGTGCAGGTTGTTCTTCCTTTAGTGCAAGGTCTATGTCTATACAACCCAGCACTATAAGTAAGTGTCTTTTCCATTCCTTAAAATTATTCCCATTAAGCATGGGTATAGAATTTATATTAGCAGATATTGTGGTAGCAGAAGATGAATTAGCTGAATATAGAACAAAAAGAAGCTTAAATTAATATTCATAAGTTAATAATAAATTCAAGATAATGGCTAATCCCATATCAAGATACCAAACACAACATTAATATCAAGTCTTTGGACAGTAATATTAACCGTAAGCAGTACTCTTGTTGTAGCAATCAAACATTGACAATAGATTATGTCAAACAATGAATTAATCTTTGGACTAACTTATTGCTCACATAAAATACCTTATAATTGTCACACATTTATCACCACAGATGTTGTTGAAATTCTGCCAAATATTAACTTACCTTTGGGTCAATTAATAAACGCATGAATCACAAAAACATATAATCATCTTAATATTTCAAACAAACTAATTTACACAAAAGAGGTCACTTTGACGGCATTTTGTTTCAACTAATTTATTTAAAATATTAGATATCCTTAATTAAAAGCCAAAATCTGAATTTATTTGTTTCAAAATATTTACCTTGATTTCATCTTTCAAGCAAATTAAAAGATAATTATATATATTTATATAAATTTCCAAAACAACATGCATTTATTATATATGTATATAATCAAAATATATATATGAATTAAGTTATGCCTATTTACTATTAACTTTTTTAATCCATTGAAAAAATAAAAGAAAAGGAAAACCTTAAATTTTTTTTATAAATTCAAAAAAAGTACTTTCATATAAGCCTTCAAAGATCAATATATATCTGAAATATAAAACCCATAAAATTTTATGAATCAATCGTTTAAATAAGAAACTTTAATCAATTTCCAATGATTTAACATGACGAGACTCAAATGCCACTTGTTAGATTTGTAAAATAAATTTGAAATAAAACTTAATAAACCAGGATCTATCATGTCAAATCAGCAAGAATACATTAAGAACAAATCAAGAATAAAACTAGATGCGGAAGCGTACCTGAATCCATTAATTTCTTGAAGTTTTACAGGATCTTAGGGATTTGATCTTCCAAATTAGCACACAAGAAATTCAGAGAATATCTGCTCTCTCTTTCCTAATGATGGGATATTAGAAAAGATATATTGTGTATAATTTGAGGACCATAACCCTAATATTTATAACCTTGGCACATTAGTTCTAATCAAATTCTAATTAGCTCATCATTAATCAGAATTTGATTAGAATTCAAGTACTAGAGTATCTACACATATTTGACCCATACTTTATTTAATAATTAAAGCCCAATAAAATTTTAACCAAATGAGATCACTTTTAATTTGGGCTAACCTATTATGATAGTAAATAATAACATGTAATTACCCTTATTATATATGTGATGTCCATATTTTCCAACAGGTGCAACTATCAATGGTGCGGTCGTCAATGCAAGTTCTTGCATAGGTGCTGATGATGGACTCGCCTCGCCAGTCTTTAGATGTATAGGGTCCCGTTGTGGCCTCCTCATTGTGGTTGTCGATCCCTTGCCTCTTCCCGTACAAGTATGGCTTGCCATGAATCCTAAACCATGGCATGTATTCCAGAACGCAGGCTAACTCTGGAACAACAATAGCTTCGTGAGTAGGTAAGAAATCATACCTATTATTCCATATGTTGATATATTAGGTGTGGAACACTGGCCAATTCTCATCCGTCCGATCCCGCAAATCGATATGATGCAGATTATCAAGGTCTTGAGGTGCCACGGGAATCAATTGTCAGAACCCAAACTGCTGCAACACTCTATCTGACTTGTGCATCTCGACAGTAGCGTACACTACCAATGACACCTTCACATGCTAGATGTTCGGATTAACAAATAATTCCTCAATGATACATTCTCAAATTGTCGGATCCTCATATGGTGTCCATTCAAACTATATTAAAATAATCAAAACTTTAGTTATACATATATATTACAAAACCTCTAATCGACTACGTTAATTAATATGATATAATTCAAATTTAAATAAATTCATACCTTTGTTTTCGATCATTGGTCTAATAGAAGCCGTATATCTCGTAGCTCATACGGTAATCCCGCGTAACTCGGTCCATGGTTCCATCTATTGAAATAATTTTTTAGCATAATAATATTTAAATTAATTTTATTATGGACACAACATTATCTAATGAATTTTACCTTATTATGACTGGAAATGTATACGAGTAGTTCACTCGAGGACGTAAAAATGGCAACCGATATTGCGCTCATGATTGCAATAGTAGAATGCAACCACTAATTTTAATTTTCTGTGGTTGCGTCGCTTGACGCATCTCCAATGTAATGTCGCCAACATGGCAAACCCCCAATTCAGTTTCCTTACTTCTCTAAAGTTGACGAGTTTAAGCAGCCACCTTAGATGGACAAGATTTCGTGACTTGTCTAGCATTAGGATACCTCCAATGATCTGAAGGATGTATGCTCAAGCGTGTCGTTCTCTTTCAACTTTAATCGAATCCTCATCTTGCCCCCCGAAATTTCTTCTAAACCAATTGGTTTTGATTCGGCCTCCATATATCGTCTTCGGGACCAAACCCAAAAGTTTACTGCATGCGCCTCTTCAATTAGCTGCCTGAACAGACCCAATGACTACCAACCTATTCGCTAGTAACCACAACCGTAATTGCATGTCCTTTTGAGTGATAGTACACTCCCCACATGGAAGATAGAATTTGCATGTATCGGGTCTTCACCTTTCCACTAACGCTTTACAAGTGCCGAGTCCAACTTACACCCCCGACCTACAACAATCACGTGCGAAAAATCTGCTTCTCTCAAGTACGGTTCGATCAATGGTGATGAAGGAGCGGGTAGATTATGAATATAGCACTCCAAAATTCTATCTTCCTCCTATTTATGAAACAAAATTAAATTTAAATACAACATTGAAATATAATAAAATATATTCTTACCATTTGCAATTGATTGACGTAAATGTGCTTGTCATCAAAACGGATTAGAAACTCGACCATTTCTAATTTCGAAAAACACGAATTAATTTTTAATAAAAAAATAACTTGCGAAAACGCTTTAATTAGTCATGGGGAGGTTACTGTTGAGGAAAACACTTTCAGTTGGAAGCGTTTTTTTGAGTGAGTTAGCAAAAACGCATCCAGCTGGAAGTGTTTTATTGACAACACACTAAAAACACTTCCAGCAAGAAGCATTTTTCTGCATTCCACTTGAAACCGCTTCAAGCTAGAAGCGTTTTCGTTAAAGCGACTTATTCGTGTAAACTTCCCAAAAATCAATCTAATAAGATAATTTTTTAAAAAAATCGACATTTATGAGTATTTTAATCTACTTAAGATAATGTAAAACAACACTAAATATTTTTTAGAGAATTAAATTTTACTTTTTAAACTTAAAATTTTTTAATTAAAAAAAATAAAAGTTAGCCCCGCAAAGCGGGGTTCTATTCCTAGTTATGAAAGTAAAATAAGGATAAAAATAATCCAAGAGAAAGAATTAAATCAGTTCTTACTTTTGGGTGGGCAAAAGAGCCGATGCGATTTCAGATTTGAGAAAAACAAAAAAAGAACCTTTGTTGGGAAGCGGATTAAGGAAGGAAAAAAAGGGAAGGCATTGAATTCACTAGATCTATGATTGGGGAAAGAAAAAAAGAAGATGACGCTGATGACGATGCTTGGGGCAGTGCAGTTGGGAGCGGCGGCGGCCTGCGTGGTGGTGGTGTTGATCCCAATGGTAATGGCTGGTTGGCATTTAAGCCGAAACAGGATATTGCTTTACTGCGGTGTACTTTTCATTACTCTGGCTGTCTGCCTTCATTTGACTCCCTATTTCCCTTCCGTTTCTGATTTCGTTACCTCCGTTTCTTCCGTTGTTGTTTTTGATCACCGTAGTACGTGCATCAATTTGGTTAACGACATTGCATGGAAGGTCAAACCCAATGTCTCTCTCCAGCATTTCAACCCCACTCACAATGTCTCATCGTCTCTCAATTTGTATGAGAAACGTTGGGATTGGTCCAAATCCCTCAAGCATGACGCCTGCGACTTTCAAAAGTTGTCCAAATCAGATGCTTCCGACTTGTTAAATGGTTCCTGGGTGGTGGTCACAGGTGATTCCCAAGCTCGATTCTTCACCCTCTCTTTGTTAAATTTGATTTTGGGTCCCCAAACCAAACGCATGGGCTCGGTTAGAGCTGATTTGTTTAAGAGGCATAGTGATTACAGCATTTTAGTTCATGAAATTGGTATGAAATTGGATTTTGTTTGGGCGCCTTATGTTGTGAATTTGACCAATTCAATGGTGGGTTTAAAGACCAAAAAGAGTTACCCTGATGTAATGGTCATGGGGGCTGGTCTTTGGCATATGCTTCATGTCAACAATGCATCAAATTATGATTTCGCCTTGCGGATGTTGAAAAGTTCCGTGGTTTCTTTGTTGCCACTCACTGCTTCCGCCTCCATTAAGTCACCCCATTTGTTTTGGCTGGGGATGCCCATGCTGATCAATGGGATGTTGAATACGCAGGAGAAAAGGGAGAAGATGAGTGATAGAATATGGCATGCCTATGATAGAGCTCTTGGTGACAGTAGGCTTTTACGCCAAACTGGTGGCCCTCTGGTATTGCTGGACATCCAGTCCTTGACTTGGAATTGCGGACCGCGATGTACATCTGATGGTATGCATTACGATTTAGTCATTTATGAGGCTGCCGTTCAGGTCATGCTAAATGCATTGCTTATTGAATCTCATCAAAGCCTTTGAAGTCGCCCCAATGATTTTACAGCAAGCTTAGCAAGCGTTTGACCCTTGAGAGACACACACACGGGGACTCGATGTCGATTCCCTTTGTCTTTGGATTAACAGACAAGTAAACATTTGTGTTTGTTTGCTGTTTTATTTTCGTATGATTGAAAGCCGAGTATTCACTCACTTGTATACTATAGTCATAGTCTGATGACACTGTATGATTCACATCCAATTTTGTTCTTGGTAATATATAGCAGCAGCATTGATCTTGCTGATTCCCCCTAGTGTGATTCAATTTCATAGCTTTTCCGAATTGCATTTTGTAGTTTTCATGACAACTTCATATAAGAAATGTTCATAGATATAGATGATATTTTCTGGTTGTGTTTCTTCTGATGCTACTTGAATAGCCTTTCTTAAGTAAACCAAGAGAATCCTACGTTAACACCCACAGAGTTCTCTGAAATTAGTACTTCTACTCTTTTAAGCAGTTTTTTCATTTTAATATAACATGATAGTGAGGTTTGCATCAATTTGACAAACAACCCAACATCTTCGAAGCCTTTTTGTCAAGACCTGTAAGTCTACAAGCTGTATATAATGAAGTTATAGAGGTTATCATGTCATCACTAGGTGCTTAAAGACACCTCAATTTAACTGATGTTGCTTGATAATGCCAAAATTCTAAAACAGGAAACAACAATCTTTCATTCAGTTGTTCAAGCCCTTCATGCCAATTGATAATTCAATTTGTCTTGTATCAGAAGTGCAGGTCCGAACATTTGTAGGCATCGCTTCTATTGCATAGCTAAGTTGTTTGTGGTTTTGGAATTTCCACTTTATCATTATTATTATTATTATTATTATTATTATTATTAGACATATCGATAGACTGCTAAGATTATTAGTTGGGTTTTAAATATGATGGGTGAGTATTGGTTACGGTTAGTGTAAGATTTTTAAATTCCATCTACGGTGTTCCCTTTTTTAAGGATTCAACTCTTTAATATAAAATAAATTTAACCAAAGAAAAGCTACAAAATCTAATACATTTAGATCATCAGCTTTCCAAAAATAAGTGATTTTCAAATGATTAAATTTGAAATCTAAAAACTGCACCCAAAACATCAAATACAAAACCAAACAAAAGAAAAGAAAATCAAAGCACAATGTCATAAGAAAGAATCATCAAAATCAAGAGCTGGGGAACCGAAGTTCTAAACGAAAAGCACCCCCAAGCCAAAATATAAACGGATCTAGAATCGCCAAAAGGCTAAAATCTCAGCCTCCCAAATCTTGAATCCTTCCACTATGGACTTTACCTCATCCAAATGATGCAGCACCACATCATAGTTTTGGCAAACTCAAAAGTCATCAGTTTGAAAAAATAGAATACACATCCCTGTATTTGTAACGTATGACACCATTTGAACAACTCCCCCGCTGTCACCTTCATTTTTCTAACCCTCCTTAACACCACCTCTTAAAAGCACCATCACCATTAAAACTTCAAAAACAACCCATATTTGTAATTTCGATTTCTTCCAATAGAAAATCTAAATTTCCATTTTCTAAAATCAGGAATCTCTAATGAGATCAAACAAAACCCATCTGATATTTATTGACAATAAAAAAAATTCAATTCGCACTAAGACACCCAAAAAACTCAAATAAAATAAAAAAGCATTTCGAACCAACATAATCAACGTTAAGAACTATAACTATATTTCGTGGAAAAACACACTTGGTCGTTTTGCCTGAACTCTAATATTGACTCCTTTTGCACAACTTCAATGAGCTTCAATTCTCGTAGAAGAATCTTAACTACATTTCTAATACTCAACAATTTCGTTAGGATATTCACCTAACTACTTTTCCCTCGAAATCTTTTCATTTTAATATATACCGGACACAGCTAATCAAACACTTGCCACTATACCTTCCACTATCGTATACCGAATTACAAAACAGTGTTTCAATGGTTCAACTCAATCTCAACTAGCTCATCAATTATAGTATTCAAACCAGAAGCTTAAAGTCCAAGATTCTTACGAATACTCCACGCTTCTTTCCCCTCCTTACAAGTCATCTTTATCTTGTTATCGAGATATGAGTCTGCACATTTGCCGTCAGCTCCAAATCAACAACACTTTTTTTTTTCCTAGTATAGGCAAGTCCATCAATTCCCCCTTGCTGATGAAATTATTGATTTCGTCCATTTCCTTTCTTTCGCTTTAGCACTCATCTTTTCATCCTCATTTTTTCCGCATTTAGATCCCCCACACCATTTATCATGTTGGATCATCAAGAACAAAAACTAGATGTGTTTATCATGTTGGATCATCAAGAACAAAAACTAGATATGGAAGTGTACCTAAATCTATTGATTTCTTGAAAACTTCAAATGAGGTAACTCTCTCTTTTCTGAAGATTGATCAGAAAAGTTATGTGTGTGCAATTTATATCATAACTCTAATGTATAACTTTTGCACATTAACATTAATTTTAATTAGTCTATCATCATTTAAAAATTAGTTACTAGTATCTACATATATTTGGCTCATATTTTATTTAATAATTGAAGTCAATGAGCCTTAACTAAATTAAATCACTTTTAATTTGGGCTAAAGTTTTATTATAATAACTAATACCATATAATTAATCTTATTATATATATGTGATGTCCATATTATCGAACAATCTTCTACTTGGACCACATGTATATACTAATTATCTTATAATTACATTTTATTATATAATCTTATGAGCTCAAAACCTTATAATCATATTCAAAAGGTAGTCAAAACAATTTTGTCCATTAATTATGTTAATAAAGAACCAAAGCAACTTTCGTTACATATATGGTAACTAAATTCATGCCTGATCATGTATATTAACACAATCAAATGATATAGATCAAGTATGGATGTATAGCATGAAAATTATATGCAGTGTAATCTAAACATGTCTATTTCCAAATGGTCTTTCTTAGCTTTAGTGAGATCAAACTTTACCAAATCAAAGTGTGAAAAAATAAAATAAACTTTATTTCTGCAAAAAATAACCTTAAAATATGATTAAACTGAAATAACCAAAATGTGTTTATAACAGAAAAACATTTAAAATCACAAACTCCAACTAAAATTAAATATCCTCAAATGGCATTACACCTATATGAGTAGTGTGCTCATGAAAAACCTTGGGTGGTAGTTCCTTAGCAAGCGGATCCACAATCATAAAGTCTGTACCAATATGCTCGTTAGACACCTGACCACTTTGACAACTAGGAACTTAATGTCTATATGCTTCAACTTTGATGTGCTCTTTTTGTCACAAAAACAACTTAAGTGGTTTTTTTATTCTATCCATAATTTGCAGTTTAGTGACAAAATTTCACATCTATATTCTATGGTTATATGCCTCATAACATGTTATGAATTCAACTTCCATTGGAAGGAGGTGTGAGTGTTTGCTTAACACGCTTCCAAGAGACAACTCCTTCGACAAGCAGATAGACATGATGTAAATTTCATGCTATCTTGACATCCTATAAAATCGGAGGTTGTATACCTGTCAATCTTTAGCTTATTTGATCTCCGATATGTGAGCAAGTGATATTTGGTTTTCTAAAGATACCACATAACTCATTTGGTTTCTTTCCAATGATCCATACCTGAATTGCTCAAATATCGACCCAACATAGGGAATCTTTTTTATTTCCTTAGTCTCAAAATCATTTTTGGGGGAATTGATAAAGCCTGAACTTGTCTCATTTAACAATAGAGGTATCACCTGGTTTACAATCCTGCATACCAAATCTTTTTAATATATTTTCAATATAAACCTTTTGTGACAATCCAAGAATACCTTGAGAATGATCTCGATGTATCTGAATTCCTAATACAAAATTTGCATCACCAAGATCTTTCATCTCAAAATTCTTTGCTAGAAATCTCTTGGTTTCATGTAACATGCTTATTTCGTTACTGGTAAGCAGTATGTTGTTGACATATAAAACTATAAAAAATATACTTACTCCCATTGATCATATACAATCATCAACTAAATTTATCTTGAAACCGAATGAGATAATCACTTAGTGAAATTTGTAATGCCATTGACGAGAGGTCTGCTTAAGCCCATAGATGAATTTCTTTAATTTGCAAACCATTTGACTTTGCACCACTAAACACGAAGTTTTCTAGTTGCCCCATATAAATCGTCTCATCAATGTCGCTATTGAAAAACTGTAATGAACCGAAAGTTACGGTATCGGAAATTGAGTCTTGAGTACTGTTTCCGTAAAATTAATTCATGAATATTTATTAGAAATATTTATGAATTATAGTTGAATGGTTATTTAGTGTTTAATTAAGTGAAGTAGCTTAAATTTAGTTTAAAGGACTAAATTGCATACGGTATAAAAGTTTAATTATAGATTAAAGATTAGTAAAGGGACTAATCTAGCAATTAGACCCTAAGTGCCATGTGTGTGAATGTATGATATAACATGTGTAATAGTTGGTAAAGATATTAAATGTGTTAAAGTAGTTTTTCTTATAGATTAAGTTATTTTATTAGAATAATATTATATTATTAATATTATTATATTGAATATAGATTTATGAGTAAGTTAAAAGAAAGAAAGAAAGAAAGAAAGATAGAAAGAGTTACAGAGAGCAAACGTGAGAAAGAAAGAAAGAAAGAAAGAAAGAAAGAAATAGAAAAGGGAAATTTGAGGATTAAAGCCCTAAAGCTTGATTGGTAAGATGTTTTAGCTTATTTTCTTATAATTTTTATGTTTATGGATGCCTAATTCAAAGTTCTACATGTACGAGGTTAAAATGAAGAAAAATAGAAAATTTTTAGATATTGATTTAGTTGAATAAATTGAGGTTTTATGGGTTAAATTGATAGAAATTGAAGTTAGAAGTGAAAATTGAGTGATTTATTAAAAGAATTCTAAGTTAGGTTTAAATAGGGATTAAGTTGAATAGAGCTCAAAATTTATGTTTTATAATGAATTTTATGAGTTAGAAATTGTTAATGAGTTGATTAAAGAGAATATGAAGCTTAAGTTAAAGAAAAAGATTAGTAATGGAAAAAGGACGAAATTGGAATTTTTGTAAAAGTTTGATAGAAAGTGAAAATGTGTTTTATGAATTAGTATATTGATGATTTTTAATTGTATGATTGTTAGTAGCAAACGTAGCACCGGATCGTCATCAAAGAAGGAAAAGAGAAAGTGAACGAAGATATCGATTAAATTCGATAAATAGTGGTTTGTATTTCTATAAACCGAGCTTAATCGTTATTGCTATATTTGATATTGATATTGTATGAAAATGTGAATGAGGTAAGTATTTTTACCATATTGAAATGAATGTGATTTTGAATACCCTATTAACGATTAATCGGGCTAGTGGGATATAGTTGACATGTCATAGGAATTGGAAGTATTGGGATATTCGACATTGAGTCGATGAGACACTATGTGTCGACTACTGTTAAAGTTCCGGATTTGTTCCGATGAAGCACTATGTGCTTATCCCGGAGTGTGGGTTGGATCCGTGTATCCGTTAGTGTCCGAGTTATGTTAATAAGGGTAAATAAAGTAAAGATTATTAAAATCTTGATTGATATTGAATAATAGCAATAATGTGTTCAATTACCATGTTTTAAAGTTGATTAAGCTATTGTTTATAGAAAAACCACTAAGAGTATTCTCAGCGTACGGTTTGTTTCGTGCAGCTAGGTAAATCTGAAAGTATAAGGACTCAACATACAAGCCGATCCCGAACTCAAATTGGTGAAGTTTCTATCTTTTGGAAAATGGCATTGTACCTAGGATGTCTTTTGGTCATTTTGAAAGTATCTAAGTTGTTAAGTGATATTTTGGTATGTTTTGTAAATGTTACCAAAACCTTAAGTATGGTATGTTTTGATATGTTAGTGAAGAGTAATAAGAGGAAGTATTGGTAAATATTGTAGAGAGAAGAAATGAAGATGTTATAAACTTAGTTATCAACATTTTATACTAAAACAGATTTAGATAATAATGATAGTCCAACTTTGAAAATATACCAAAAATAGTATAAAGTGAATTAGATGATTACTAAAATATGTAATTTAAGCTTAATGAATATATTTTTATATGGAAGAAATAAAATAGGTAAAAGAGTTATATTTTATGAGATATTTACGTTTTGGTGAAACAGGGTTAGAGCAATTTCTGGATTCCCTATTTTGACTTTAGAAATTCACCATAAATTGTGTATTAAGAATTAGGACTCAAACTTTATATGTATGGATTCCTTATTGAGTCTATTTTTAATTGAAACAAATGGAATAGTCATTGAATTTCTGTACAGGAAGAAATTTAATTCGTAGTGCACAAGGGTCAGAGTAGCCGAACCCTAAAACAGGGTAGACTTTTTCTAATAAACTATACTAATTGGCCTGACCAAAAATTCTAGAAAAAAATTAGTAAGTAGATATATGAGTCTAGTTTCAGGTGAAATTTACGGAATTGGATTTCGAGTTTTGTAACTCGAGATATGATTTTTTTAGCGACCGTGACGCAGATGGATAGTTTACTACGAAAACTGTTTAAGTGCTAAGATAAGTTTTGTAATGTCTCCTGCTTGACTCCGGCAACGGTCTCAGGTAGGGGGATGTTTCAATATTGATTGGTATCAGATCTAATTAGGTTTATTCTGTTCTAGGACTAAATCGAATGTCAACGTGAATCTAGAGGTACATGCCATTACTGAGTCAAATTTGAGTTGGGATTGGATGCTGATATGTTTGTTGAATATTTTTGTTTTATAGCATTAAGAATGTCTGATAAAAGCATTGAGGATACTGATCAAGAGATGTATAGTGAAGATGATGAACCGTATAATGTGAATGAATCGGAGTCTGCAACTCCAAGTGTGAATCCAATAGGAAATCAACCGAATGTTGGAAGTGATAATACTAAAGTCTTTAGAATAATCGCCGATGCCCTTCAAAAGCGGTAGGAACTATGCTTTTCGTCCTCTATCCCTACTACCCAAGAGCTCCAATTAAAGAATTGAGAAAATATGGAGCTACAAAATTTTTGGGTGCAAAGGAATTGATTCGACTCTTCTGAAAATTGGTTAAAGACTACAAAGAGAGTTACGAAGCAACTTGAATGTACACCACAAGAAAGCTTAGTGTGTGTTGTCTCATTCTTGTAAGAGGAAGCTTTAGTATGGTGGGAATCGGTGATTCGAAATGTACTTGAGGAACAGATAAGTTGGGACTTCTTTCAAAAAGAGTTTCAAAATAAGTATTTGGGAGAAATGTACATAGAGGACAAAAGACAAGAGTTCTTAACACTAAAACAAGGTGAGATGCTTATAGTGGATTATGAACGAGAATTTCTAAGATTGAGCAGATATGCCACTGAGTTTGTACCGACTGAAGCCGACCGATGTAAAAGATTTTTAAGAGGATTACGTGATGAATTTAGACTACAGTTGATGCCTCTTAGAATCACTGAGTTTGCAGATTTAATGGAAAGAGCTAAGATGATTGAACAAATTCTCGAAAGGGATAAAAAGTCTGAAGTTGCTCGTTTGACTGAAAAACGTCCCGAAATGGTTAGTTCAAGTCCGCAGCCTAAGCGGTCAAAGGAATCACGAGGTAATTGGAGATTTAGTTCTCGATCGGAAAGAAGTGATCGAGGTCGGAAAAGACAGACTAATGTGTCTCTGGCGATGTCCAAGTCCGATTCGAATCTGAAATTCCAATGTGTGAGCATTGTGGAAACTGGCATAAAGAGGAATGTAGAAAGTTGACTGGAGGTTGTTTCCGTTGTGGAGCTACCGATCACTTTATTAAAGATTGGCCAAAGATATCTAGAACAACACCGACAGTAGTGCAAAGATCTGAATTTGTTTCCAAAGGTCGGGATCGGCCAAGTAGTTCGTTGCTAGAGGTGGTACTAGAAGAACTCTCGAGAGTGCTACACAACAATGTGAAGCTAGAGCTCCATTTCGGCGTATGTTGTAAGACTCGAGAAGAGAAAGATGCTCACAATGTGGTAACAGGTATATTCTTATTGAATTCACACCGTTTATGCTTTAATAGACCTCAGGTCATCACATTCATATGTTAATCTGAAAGTAGTTGAGACAAAAAATTAGAGTCCGAATTGTCTAAAGTTATGATAGAAGTGTCTAGTCCATTGAGACAAACTACTTTAGTGAACCATATATGTCAAAGATGTTCGTTAATGATTCAAGATAGAATATTCCCTGTTGATCTGTTGATTATGCCATTTGGCGACTTTGATGTTATTTTGGGAATGGACCGTTATCGAACATGGAGTGATTTTAGATATTATAAGAAGAAGTTTATTTTTCGAATGAAAGTGAAGATACGATTGAAGTAAATGGTATTCGGACTAGTGGATCAATTCGTATTGTTTGACCATTAAAGCTAGCAAGCTTCTTCATCGAGGTTGTAATGCTTTCTTAGCATATGTGATTAATTCGGATTCAGTTGAAAGTCGATGTAGTAAAATTGATTTGTATGTGAAATTTTGATGTATTCCCGAGGAATTACCGGATTACCCCCGATCGAAAGGTAGAATTTGTGATTGAAGTCTACCAGTCTGATCCGTGATCGATACCTCCGTCACTGTATGGCACCTCTTGAGCTAAAGGAATTAAAAGTACAGTTGCAAGACTTATTGGACAGAGGTTTTATACGACCTAGTACATCACTATGGGGAGCTCCAATGTTATTTGTTAAGAAGAAAGATGGGTCGATGCGGTTGTGTATTGATTATCGACAACTCAACAAATTGACTATCAAGAACAAGTATCCACTTCCCCGAATAGATGATTTGTTTGATCAACTGAAAGGAGCTTTCGTATTTTCAAAGATTGATCTGAGGTCGGGATACTATCAGTTGAAAGTAAAAGAGTGCGACATATTGAAGACGGTATTCCGTACGAGGTATGGGCATTATGAATTCTTAGTAATGCCATTTGGACTGACAAATGCCCCTGCTGCTTTTATGGATCTTATGAATCGAATTTTTCAGCCATACTTGGATCAGTTTGTAATAGTTTTTATCGACGATATTTTGGTGTATTCCAAGTCAGAAAAAGACCATGAGCAACATATCCGAATTATTTTGCAAATACTACGAGAAAAGCAATTGTATGGAAAATTGAGCAAGTGTGAATTCTGGTTATCAGAAGTTGTGTTTCTTGGTCATGTCGTATCAGCGAATGGAATTAGAGTGGATCCAAAGAAGATTGAAGCAGTTATTCTGTGGAAAGTTCCTAAGAATGTATCAGAGGTACGAAGTTTTCTCGGATTGGCTAGTTACTATCGAAGATTCGTCAACGGATTTTCAAAGATAGCCTTACCGATGACCAAGCTACTATAGAAGAATATTCCATTTGTTTGGAATTAGCAATGTTAGAAAAGTTTTGAAGCATTAAAATGAATGTTAATAGAGGCACCGGTGTTGACTTTACCAGAATCAGAAAGAGATTTTGTAGTGTACAGTGATGCTTCATTGAGTGGATGGATGTGTCTTGATGCGAGCGGAAAAGTCATTGCTTATGCTTCACTAAGCTGAAACCGCATAAACGCAACTATCCAACTCATGATTTAGAATTAGAAGTGTAATTTTGCCTTGAAGATTTGGAGGCACTATCTTTATGGTGAAAAGTGCTATGTTTATCTGGATCATAAAAGTTTGAAGTATCTGCTTTAAAAAAAGAATTGAATCGAGACAAAGGCGTTGGATAGAGCTTCGAAAGACTATGATTTTGTCATAGACTATCATCCAGGGAATGCTAATGTAGTAGCCGACGCACTGAGTAGAAAAACTGCGATTGAATTACGAGCAATGTTTGCACAACTTAGTATCACTGAAGATGGAAGTCTTTTGACTGAATTAAGAATAAAGCCAGTAATGTTTGATCGAATCAGATCAGCATAGTTAGAAGATGATAAGTTGTTAAGGAAAAGAGAGATGATTCAGAATGGTACAACATAAAATTTTAGAATTGATGGAAATGGTTGTCTAAGATTTGAATCGACTTTGCATTAGGATAATTACGAGTTGAAAAGTTAATTCTTGAGAAGCTCATAATAGTCCATTTGCATTTTATCACGGAGGTATAAAATGTATTGTGATTTCGTGAATTATATTGGTGGTAGGGAATGAAAAGGATATAACGAATATGTGGCAAAGTGTTTGACTTGTCAACGAGTGAAGGCGAGAACATCAAGTTCCATCAAGATTACTTCAACCTATCAATATTCACGAATGGAAATAGGACCGAATAACGATGGACTTTGTGGCGGGATTCTTGGCGTCTACAAGTAAAAATAATGCTATTTGGGTAATAGTTGATCGACTTACGAAGTCACTCATTTCTTAGTTGTGAGAACCGATTGGTCGTTAAAGAAACTTCTTTGAGGTTTATGTTAGAAACCATTAGATTACATGGTATTCCAAAATCAATAATTTCGAGAGAGATCCAAGGTTTACGTCAAGGTTTTGGAAGCAATTACATGAATCTTTCGGTTTTCGACTTCACTTTAGTACGACTTTTCATCCACGTGATGGTCAATCTGAGCGGGTAATACAAATTTTAGAAGATATGCTTGAGCTGTATGATTGATTTTGAGTCTAACTGGAATATTATTTGTCATTAGCCAATTTGTATATAATAATAGTTTTCAATCAAGTATCTGAGATGGCACCGTATGAGGCTTTGTATGGGCGAAGATGCCGATCACCCGTATGTTGGATGAATCGAATGAGAAGAAGATGATTGGACCTGAATTGGTTCAAGAAACGGAAAGTATAATTAAGAAAATTCGGGAAAGATTGAAAACTGCTTTTGATAGACAGAAATCGTATGCAGATTTGAAACGACGGGATATTGAATACTCAGTCGGGGATAAAGTATTTTTAAAGGTTTCACCTTGGAAGAAAATTCTAAGATTTGGTCAAAAAGGAAAATTAGGTCCTCGTTTTATTGGGCCTTACGAAGTTATTGAGAGAATTGGACCTGTAGCGTATCGATTGGCCTTACCTCCTGAACTACAGAAAATGCATGATGTCTTCCATGTTTCTATGCTAAGAAGATATCGATCGGATCCTTCACATGTTATTACGACCGAGAATGTAGAGATTCAACCTGACTTATCGTATGAAGAAGAACCAGTTGAGATTCTAGCACGAGAGGTAAAAGAATTACGTAATAAACGTATTCCTTTAGTAAAAGAGCTATGGCGAAGTCACAGTGTTGAAGAAGCTACATGGGAACCAGAAGAAACGATGAGATCTCAATACCCCCATCTCTTTTCAGGTAAATTTCGAGGACGAAATTTATTAAAGGGGAGAGAATTGTAATGAATCGAAAGTTACGGTATCGAAAATTGAGTCTTGAGTATTGTTTCTGTGAAATTAATTCATGAATATTTATTAGAAATATTTATGAATTATAGTTGAATGGTTATTTAGTGTTTAATTAAGTGAAGTAGCTTGAATTTAGTTTAAATGACTAAATTGCATACGGTATAAAAGTTTAATTATAGATTAAAGATTAGTAAAGGGACTAATCTAGCAATTAGACCCTAAGTGCCATGTGTGTGAATGTATGATATAACATGTGTAATAGTTGGTAAAGATATTAAATGTGTTAAAGTAGTTTTTCTTATAGATTAAGTTATTTTATTAGAATAATATTATATTATTAATATTATTATATTGAATATAGATTTATGAGTAAGTTAAAAGAAAGAAAGAAAGAAAGAAAGATAGAAAGAGTTACGAGAGAGCAAGCGTGAGAAAGAAAGAAAGAAAGAAAGAAAGAAAGAAAGAAATAGAAAAGGGAAATTTGAGGATTAAAGCCCTAAAGCTTGATTGGTAAGATGTTTTAGCTTATTTTCTTATAATTTTATGTTTATGGATGCCTAATTCAAAGTTCTACATGTACGAGGTTAAAATGAAGAAAAATAGAAAATTTTAGATATTGATTTAGTTGAATAAATTGAGGTTTTATGGGTTAAATTGATAGAAATTGAAGTTAGAAGTGAAAATTGAGTGATTTATTAAAAGAATTCTAAGTTAGGTTTAAATAGGGATTAAGTTGAATAGAGCTCAAAATTTATGTTTTATAATGAATTTTATGAGTTAGAAATTGTTAATGAGTTGATTAAAAGAGAATATGAAGCTTAAGTTAAAGAAAAAGATTAGTAATGGAAAAAGGACGAAATTAGAATTTTTGTAAAAGTTTGATAAAAAGTGAAAATGTGTTTTATGAATTAGTATATTGATGATTTTAATTGTATGATTGTTAGTAGCAAACGTAGCACCGGATCGTCATCAAAGAAGGAAAAGAGAAAGTGAACGAAGATATCGATTAAATTCGATAAATAGTGGTTTGTATTTCTATAAACCGAGCTTAATCGTTATTGCTATATTTGATATTGATATTGTATGAAAATGTGAATGAGGTAAGTATTTTTACCATATTGAAATGAATGTGATTTTGCATACCCTATTAACAGTGTCGGGCTAGTCGGATATAGTTGACATGTCATAGGAATTGGAAGTATTGGGATATTCCGACATTGAGTCGATGAGACATTATATGTCGACTACTGTTAAAGTTCCGGATTTGTTCCGATGAAGTGCTTTGTGTGCTATAATGTTAAAGTTCCGGATTTGTTCCGATGAAGCACTATGTGCTTATCCCGGAGTGTGGGTTGGATCCGTGTATCCGTTAGTGTCTGAGTTATGTTAATAAGGGTAAATAAAGTAAAGATTATTAAAGTACTGATTGATATTGAATAATAGCAATAATGTGTTTGAATTACCATGTTTTAAAGTTGATTAAGCTATTGTTTATAGAAATACCACTGAGAGTATTCTCAGCGTACGGTTTGTTTCCGTGCGCAGGCTAGGTACGAAAGTATAAGGACTCGGTATACAAGCCGATCCCCGAACTCAAATTGGTGAAGTTTCTATCTTTTTGGAAAATGGCATTGTACCTAGGATGTCTTTTGGTCATTTTGAAAGTATCTAAGTTGTTAAGTGATATTTTGGTATGTTTTGTAAATGTTACCAAAACCTTATGTATAGTATGTTTTGATATGTTAGTGAAGAGTAATAAGAGGAAGTGTTGGTAAATATTGCAGAGAGAAGAAATGAAGATGTTATAAACTTAGTTATCAACATTTTATACTAAAACAGATTTGGACAGTAACAGTAGTCCAACTTTGAAAATATACCAAAAATAGTATAAAGTGAATTAGATGATTACTAAAATATGTAATTGAAGCTTAATGAATCTATTTTTATATGGAAGAAACAAAATAGGTAAAAGAGTTGTATTTTATGAGATATTTACGTTTTGGTGAAATAGGGTTAGAGCAATTTCTGGATTCCCTATTTCGAATTTAGAAATTCACCATAAATTGTGTATTAAGAATTAGGACTCAAACTTTATATGTATGGATTTCTTATTGAGTCTATTTTTAATTGAAACAAATTTCATAGTCATTGGATTTCTGTACAGGAAGAAATTTGATTCGTAGTGCACAAGGGTCAGAGTAGCCGAACCCTAAAACAGGGGAGACTTTTTCTAATAAACTATACTAATTGGCTTGACCAAAAATTCTAGAAAAAAATTAGTAAGTAGATATATGAGTCTAGTTTCAGGGAAAATTTACGGAATTAGATTTATAGTTTTGTAACTCGAGATATGATTTTTTTAGCGACCGTGATGCAGATGGATAGTTTACTACGAAAACTGTTTAAGTGCTAAGATAAGTTTTGTAATGTCTCCTGCTTGACTCCGGCAACGGTCTCGGGTAGGGGGACGTTACAAAAACATAATCTTAACATCCATTTGATGTAGCTCAAAGTCAAAATGTGCCACTAAAGCTATCATAATACTAAAAGAGTCTTTTGATGCAATCGAAGAGAAAGTTTTTTTATACTCTATGTCTTTTTTTTTGTGTAAAGCCTTTAGCAACAAGACGTGCCTTGTGCCTCTCCACATTGCCTTTTGAATCCTTCTTGATTTTAAATATCTATTTGCAACCAACGAGTTTCGTTTATTCTGGCAATGGAACAAGGTCCCACACATCATTGCTTTTCATATACTTTTATCTATTCATTAATGGCATCTATCCACTTTTGAGAATTAGAACTTTCTATGGCTTGATGGAAGTTGACTGGATCATCTTCCATCACTCCAAGGTCAACTTCATGTTCTTAGAGAAATACAATATAATCATTTGGTATTGCACTTCTTCTTTCTCTAGTAGATCTTCTTAATGACATTGGTTTTTGAGGTTGTAGAATTTGTTCTTCTGGAACAATTTCTTGTACTTTATTGGGAGGTTAAATAATATTGTCTTAATCCGGAGTTGTCGCTTGAACAATATTAGGTATAATAGGCTATTCTTGATCATCGACATTACATGATAGATGAAAAGTAACATGGCTATGGGTCATTTGTCTTATAGATAAATGATTTAATTACTATTTGTTAGTAATTGACTTTTTATGAAAAAAGATATAATGGTTACCATGAGATAAAATAATATCATATTGGGAGAACAGATTTATCCCCAAAAGATTAAGGATATCCTATAAGGGTAACACACTTATGACAAAGTCATTGGATTATCACTTATTGAGTAACTTTTGCAATGGTATATGATAAGGGGGAGTTCAATCATGATACTTTAGTGAGATGACTCAATGGTTAAATAATGTTGTAATTAATATGTGAAAAGACAAAACTTAACTACAAATTATTTGAGCTCTAATTATATATGTCCAACCGGTTCCTCTGCTAACTCAGAGTAACCTGAAACAAATTGCATGTAAAACAAATAATACGGAATGAATGAAAATGATGAAGTAAGAGAAATATATAGTAGGTATCATTATTTGTAAGGAGTGCATTTTCTACTTGAGTACAAAAGATGACTTATAAATTAATTTGATTTCTTTAAATTAATATTTAATTAATTGTAATTAAATAATTGAAGTTTGAAGTGAGAATTAAAATAATTAGTCATTGATGATTTGTTTAATGAGACAATTAAATATATTTCCTCATAAATTCTAATATAATAAAATCGTCATGACTTTAACGAAATTAGAATTGGGTTGAGAACTTAATTAGAAAATTAATTAAGTTAAATTAATTAATTAAATTAATTGATTAAAAAATAATGTTTTGGGAAATAGAAAATAGTTATTGATTATAAGTGTTGGATAAAAGTCTAAATAACACATATAATAGTACCTAATATATGAAAGATCCAAAGATTAATGTAAGGGGTGACAAACCCTAGTATTTTTTAAGGCATGCCGGTGCTCCCTTGTTCTACTTCAAGTAGAATTTATATTTTCTATTAAAGTAATATTATTTAGTTAAACCTTATTCAAACATAACTCTTGTACCATTTTTCTATAAATAGGAATTATGAGCTAACCTATTTACATAACTTTGAGAGCACCATTACTATGTCGAAAATAATGACAATTTATTTGTGTAGAATAATTTTTTTTCAAGAAAAAACTCATAGTTTTTATTTATTTATGAAGAGAATTACCTTTCTTACTGAAAGTTAATAAAATATTTCATTTTATGCACTTGGTTCGTTTTGTTTGAGCCCATACTCAAAGCAATTCGAGTTCGAGAATAACAAAAAAGGTTTGTTCAGTAGGAAGCTGAGGTTGACTTAAACTACCTCATACAAAGCACATATATAATTTCTACAAAGAGCTTATTGTTATAAATATCACAAGGCTCAGTGTAGAAATCAATACTTAACAATTTGTTTGGGTAGATAAAATTTAATTTCTATAAAATTCCATAGCATAATTTTTTGGTTGAATTTATTCTTGCATCTTTCCTTTCATGTGTTCACAACTTCTAACTTTTTGCTTTCCTTGAAAGGATCGCTATTCCTTGATCCTCTCCTACCATTGAAGTGCATTACTTTTTACTTTTAACTTCACAAATAAAACTCTTCTAGTTTCAATTATGGGCTCCCACTCAAAATAATATTTTACCATGACTTCCCAATCCAAATAGTCCTCAATATGTATCTTCTCATGGAAATTAATTGTTTAGACCTTTACTCCTCTACCACTCACTTCTAAGTCATGCAACAACTACTCTTCCAATCCATCACTTGCTACAAAATTTCTAGGTCTAACATTATGAAAAGGGTTCTTAGTCTTTCTTTCATTAGATTCATCTGGCTACTTTTTGGGGTTTAAAGGATCGCGGGGACTTTATGAACTTTTCATTTGGATTTTTTTCGCATGTCCTTATCATTGCAAAACTTATACATATTGCGACAATTCTTCAATCATACGTTTCATCTGAGACAATTCTATTTGTAAACTTTGATTTCCTCTTTTTTAACTAAAGCATATCTAATTATGGATTTAATGTGATTTCTAATATATATCATAGGATCTTCTAATTAAGCTTTGATTCCAAAACTAAATAAAATTGATGGAACATAATTTTAAATATATTTAATTTTTACATGGTAATAATTTTTACCTTTATTTAAAATAATGTGTGATAACTGTAATTGATAATAGTTATTCACCTAAATTTTTACCTTTTCTGCGTCTTTCTAAGTAAAAAAAGTGTCACCATAAGCCTGTTTTGTTGTAGTTAACATATTTAGAACTAAAATTTGTATTTAAAAGTAATATACAATAAATGATGAAAAGTATGGTTTGAAATTAATTAATAATACATGAAATATGTACAATATTAAAATAAAAATTAGATTAAATTGTAAGTAAAACCAAAATTTTAAATACAAACCATACTTAAATATATGCAATTCAATCTAATTTTTAATCATAAATCTATGTTCTAAATACATAGTTTCCACATGCGTACACTTGTCATAAAGTTTCTAGTAAAATTTTAGTTGAGTGGTAAATTTAAGATTTTACTAATACTATTGGCGTGGGTGCAAATCCATCCACATGCATATTTTATTATTATTATTTTAAAATAAAAATATTAAAATACCTTTGAAGAACACGACTTATTTTAATCACGAAAATAAGTTTTCGTAATTTTTTTAACTGAGTTGGGGTTGGTTGACTCGTGACACCTGCAACACAATCATAGGCTTAAATGATAGTATAGTATACACTTAATGAAGGTAGTAAAATGTACATAATAAAAATAAAATAAAACTTTGATTAGATGGTAAATTTAAAGTTTTACCAATGCTATTAGCATGTGTTCAAATATGAAGATATGCATATATATTAAATATAAAGGCTAAAATACCTTTGAATAATATTTATTTTAATTACGGGATGACATTTTCATAATTTTTCTAACCGAGTTAGTTCTCGGTTGACTTATGACACTAATTTAGTTAGGGCTTAAATAATAGTATAGATATAATTTTTAGAAAATTAAATCAAAATAAATGGATATAATTTCATTAAACCTCTCAATTAAAATTTTTATTTAATTAATTATTTAAAATAACTGAACTTTAAGATTTAAAATTATCCATTATATATGTTCCATTTGTACATAAACTTTATGTAAAATTTTAAGCAGAAAGTTTTCAATAGAATTTATTATTCCATATCATGATATAAGATTTAGTATGAAATTAAAAAGAAAAAAAAGAATCTGTTGCAGGGGTCAAAAATCTAGGTATGTCATATGATTGATATTCATGATTTCTCTTCACAATTCTAATCACAACCCTAAACCGTGAATTGAATTTCAACTATCAATTAGTTGTATTCAACTACGTGGTATAATTTTTTAATTAATAGTATGACTCAGAATTATAGATTATAGAGTTATAGATAAGTATGTTAGTTTCTAGTTGTACATGTCGTCCCATTTTCAATTGGTTACAAATAATGGCTATAAAATCTCCTTTGTAGAATTAAAGGGTTTACCAAATATAAAAGATGGTTTTGGACTTGTAATCGACGGGTTTATTAACAAATGAAGAATACCAACCAGATTATTCCTCTGAAAAGTTTTGTGAAATTCCCTGAAAAGGTGAGGGAGATTCCTCCTGTGCTGCACTGCAACTTCACATCCAGCTAAAAAGAATACACCAACGATTAGTCTTTTTCTTCCATACTAACCTTCCCTTATCCACCACCCCACCTGAATTCCCTCCCTGGCCTTCACATTCACACCCCCATTTACTATTATATCCCTCATTACATTTACATGTCATATGAAACTAGATATCATATAAGGGAAGCTTCCCAAGGTTAACTACATCCAGCCAGCCAGCCAGCCAGCCCCAACAATACAAAAACACAACAGAACACCACCACCCAACAAATCCCCTGCCTTGCCTACTCTATCTATCTTCCATGATTCTCTCCCCCTATTCTAAGTTGTATCAACAATAATCAACTTATGATTTGCATTAATTATTTTATTATTAATAATAACCAATACCAAGTGGCTAGGAAAGTCACCCCTCGTGGTGTAGTTACCAAAAAGTAATGCCCTTCACAAGAGGTTGTATGGCAGAACCCAACCTCCCCATGTTCTCTTCTTCCTCCCGTCCCCACTTTCTCCCCTTTTATATAACCCCACCTTTCCCTTCTCTATTCACTCCCTCCCTCCCTTCCCTTCCATCATTACTCTTCTTGTTGCATTGCACCCCTACACTACATTAATTCCGTTTCTCACATCTCACAAAAGAGAACAAAAAGAAATATGTGTACCTCTAAGGCTAAGGTGACCACAGGCACCACTCATGTTGAAATAACACCACCTGCTGTCGCCCGGATCAATGGGCGTCCTGTCCTTCAGCCTACTTGTAATCGTGTTCCTAGCCTTGATCGTCGTAATTCCTTGAAAAAAATACCACCCATCTCTCCTCCACCACCTGCATCACTACCATTTACGCCATCAGCCACCAGTACTACAACTGTTGCCAATGGTAGCAGGGCTAAGGCCTCACTCACACCGCCTTTATCCCCAAGCTCAAAGTTCACCACCACCAAGCGATGGAGTGATCCCAATGCGTTGAACTCAAGTTCTGAAAAGGTTGCCATTCCCAGAAACACCACAAAAACCTTGGATAGGAAGAAATCCAAAAGTTTCAAAGAGGGTATGGGGAATAATGGATTATCTTCTTATATTGAGCCATCATTGAGTTATTCTTCTTCTCTGCTGGTTGAGGCTCCAGGAAGTATTGCTGCAGTCAGGAGGGAACAGGTAGCTCTTCAACAAGCACAAAGAAAGATGAAAATTGCACACTATGGAAGATCAAAATCGGCCAAATTTGAATCTAAGGTTGTTCCTCTCGACAATACCAAGCCTGCCGAGGAAAAGAAGAGGTGCAGTTTCATTACGCCCAACTCAGGTACTTCTTATAGTAATTTTTACTTGCAAACTCAGTAAATTTCATAGAAATTAAATGATTTTACATCTAAAATCATATACAATTCAATCTTAGATCCTATCTATGTGGCTTACCATGACGAAGAATGGGGAGTTCCAATCCATGACGATAGGTAAAAATAAAATCTCTTTGTCCATCTCTTACTATATCTTTAAACATATCAAAGCCACTAAAATGTTTTTTTTTTCAATAATCTTAAACTTGATACTACAGCATGCTCTTCGAGTTGTTGGTTCTAAGTGGTGCTCAAGTAGGCTCGGATTGGACTTCAATCTTGAAGAAACGTCAAGATTTCAGGTGATCACTAATTTCAGTCTTCCCTAATCAATAACAAAGTATTATTATTGTTGTAGTTCCAAGACTAACAAAATTTTATGTTCACAGGGATGCATTTTCAGGGTTTGATGCAGAAACTGTAGCCAACTTCACTGAAAAACAGATGACCACAATTAGCTCTGAATATGGGATTGACATAAGCAGAGTTCGAGGTGTTGTGGACAACGCCAACCGTATTCTTGAGGTAATTAATTACTCTTTTCATCAATCTTTCATTTTCAATCAGTTTACGTTATTACTTTCAAAAAGCATATGCTTAGTGCAAAGTTCAAACTCCAAAAATAACTTTCTTGTTTTGGATTTGTGTGTGTGTACATATGTGAGATTGGTTGCTAGTTTATTATTAGTTTTACTTGTCCTCCTACGTTGTGGAAAGTTGGTGATAGGAATAAGTTTGCAAGTTAGCTGTTCTCAAAGTCCTCTTGAAGCTTGAACGATCGATTCATGTACTGACCCCACATTACCCATACAAATATAAAAGGAAAATGTGAAAATTACTCTTTTTCTTTCCCAAAGTAACGTAATAAGGGAGCCATGGCCCATGATTACATAGACAGTTTGATGATCACTGATCAGTACACCTCACATGCATTTTATTTATCCAATACTTAAAAAAAATAAAATTGGTGTTATGTTATATGAGTGCAGGTTAAGAGGGAGTTTGGATCATTTGACAAATATATATGGGGATTTGTGAATCACAAGCCGATGTCGACGCAATACAAATTCGATCACAAGATCCCAGTTAAGACATCAAAGTCTGAGAGCATAAGCAAGGACATGGTGAGAAGGGGGTTTAGGTTTGTTGGACCAACGGTGGTCCATTCCTTCATGCAAGCCGCCGGTCTAACCAACGACCACCTCATCACATGCCACAGGCACCTCCCTTGCGCCTTGTTAGCCATCCAAAGGCCACCGGTCCACTCACTCCCTGATTTGTAGATGATTATGAATTGACATTTAGACATATCCAGGCAACAATAATGCATTGCATGGGACGACATCAAAGCAGTAGCCCAGATGCATATACGTAACTAAAACCCAATTTCTAACTAATTAAAACCCTTTTTTTTCCCCCTCTTTTCCTCGTCTTTTGTGTGATTATCATGAATGATGATAATAATTAAACATATATGTATGTATGTATGTAGTAGAAAAGGTTTTTGTGACTTGTGACTCAAGAAACGGTGTGAAGGTTTGGATTTGCTTAGCTATAAAAGAAAAGAAAAGAAAAGAAAAGAAAAAGAAAAAAGATGATTAGAGATAAGAAAAGATGGATTGGAATTAGATAGGTTGTGGGGTGGGAGTGGGGGGCAAAGTGCATGTGCAAGTGCATGTGCAAGTTCAAGTTCAATGCTTAAATGCAAATGCAAATGGGTAGGGTGTGGGTGGGGGTGGGGTGCAGAAGCATGTGTGGGATGTCAGTTGCTTTTGAATACATGTGATATTGGCATAATTATATATATTTTTGCTTTCTAAACAGCACAGCCTGTGGTCGACTACTGCTTCCACTGCATCAGATCCTATACCTTGTATTGGACCACCTGCTTTCCCTTTTTCATATTCATTTTCATTTTGGGGGTTTGAGTTGTAATTAAGTTTCTCTTTTATTTTTATTGTGCTTTTTCCTAATCTATTGCGTGGAATTTGGCTTTGGGGGGAATATTAATACCCCGACTGGGTCTTGGTCTTGGATATGGTGTGGATTTTTCCAGTTTTGAGTGATGTTTGTTTGATAATTTTTCATGTGATTTTGCTGTATTTGCTTAGTAAATACACTTCATATAATTATTAAATTGTTAAGTTGAAAAGACAAGTAGGTCCCCATGCCATGTGCCCACTGTCCTTTTCATACCTTCTCTCTCTCAATTATATATAGTGGAATGTTACGATATTGTTCAAGTCAATGATTAGTCCATGTCATATATGACTTCTTTTTTCATCTTTTAAACAAATAGAATAAAATATAAACAAACACGATTTACAGTTATAGACCCATAATATTATAGAAAATTATCAATCAACATTTTATACTCTATTAATAACGTGGGTATTTGGTTGAGTGGATGGATTGATGGAAAAAGCAAAGAAGTGATAAAAGAAAATAAATTTTAAGCGAGAGGAAAAAAAGAAGAAGAAGGAAGGATTATTTTTTTTTATATTTTAATGCATAAAAATTAATCATTAAGCAATTTTAAAATATACACTACTATATTATGATACACCAAGATGAAAAATTAAATTTATAACTGTCTCTCGAGTCGGTAGACTTTTGAATGTTCAAGCTTGGTTATTTGTGGCATGTACATAGGAGAGTTAAATGCTTGAAATGTAAAGTATGTGCTTGTGTTTTTGGCATTGCTGAGCTTGAATATATATGTACATGTGCATATGGTAACTTAAGTAAATGATGAATGATATTTGCAAATGTGAATGGCAAGCTTAAGTAATGACAATTTTATATGTTTTGGTTTAGGTTGATTTTGCTTATAAACATGTATCTCTATATGTTAACTTGATGAAATGATGTTTGGACTATGGTAAAGTTAGGAATATGACATGCATATGGTTTACTTATATTATGAATTGAATCATGGATAATGTATGGATTATAATGGCTTGTGTCTAATGCTTGTGATGGTGCCTATGAAGGCATATTGGTTAAAATTAGGAAATTGACATGTTTAGGTATGCTTTTGGTGCATTTTGCATAAGTCTAATGAACGGTTAAATGCTTGTTTATGGCATAAGTAGTTTAATCAATTGTGTGACTTGATTTAAAAGGCATATTTTGTCACACACGAGCTAACACACGACCATGTGTCACACACGAGCAAGTAACACGACCGTGTGCTTTGTATGATCTTGGTGGTTTTGGTTAAAGACGATCACAGTCTTTCACACGGCCTGGCGACACGACCGTGTGAATGATTGTAAGATTTTACATTTAGGTCCATACATCCTCAGCCTATCACACGGCCTGGCCACATGACCGTGTAACCTTGTTTTACACATTTGCCCAATATTTTCTGAAATGTTTTAAATTAGTTACTATTTGTTTCGAAATTAATTTTAGAGCTTTCGTAAGCTCAAATTAAGTTCAAAATTGTATGCAAGACATGATTTGTTTGATGAATTGATGACTTAAGATTGTTTTGAATAAAATACTTGAATTAAATTGTACGTTCTGGTTCTTTTATTTACTAGCATCCCGTAACTCGATTTCGGTAATGAAAATATAGACGAGTGAGGGTTGTTACATTTAGTGGTATCAGAGCTATGATTTAGTTGATTTTAAGACTAAATGTAATATGTATTGAGTTTAGAGAATACATGCCACAATAACATGTATCTCATATACCTGGAAGTAAGGATTGTGACGCATTTTTCCAGATAATGAATGAATGGTTTGCTCAATTTGTGCAAGCTAACCTAATGGCTCCACAACCTCTGCCCCCTAATATGCCTCCCCCAACACCCTTTCATCCTCAAAGCTCAAATTAGGTAACTATTAAGCAACCGTCTATAAATAAGATTCATAAATGTAGAGCAGAAGAATTCCAAGGGTTGTATAATGATGAGCCTGCGAAAATCAAGTATTGTTTAGAAAATACTCAACAGGTTCTTGATGAGCTAGCTTGTTCCCCTGATGACAGTTTGAAATGTGTCGTATCTTTGCTAAAAGAAAAAGCATATCAGTGGTGGATTACTCGGACATTAGTAGTTTCGAAAGACTGAGTAACATGGGATTTCTTTTAGACTGAATTGAAAAAGAAAATATATTAAGATGTCTTTGGAAATGAAGAAAGGAGAATTTATGGACTTGAAACAGGGAAATATGTCTGTTTTGGAATACAAATGTGAATTCGTCAGTCTGAGTAAGTATGCTTGAGATCATATATATTCAGAGGCAAAGATGTGTACTCGTTTTGAGTAGGGTTTAAATGAAAATATTCAAGCGATGGTGGGTGCATTGAAATAAAAAAATTTGTGGTATTGTTTGAGCTTGCCCAGAAAATGGAAGAAATTTGGATCAAGAAGAAACGTGCTAAAACTAAAAGTGAAAGCACAAGCAAGAGAAATGTAACCAGAACTTTTTTAGCTCCTCCATAAAAAATGACAAAAGATTTTAAAAGTCAATCTATTTTTATTGCCAGAAGCCCGAGAAAAAGTATACCCAGACATAATTACTCAAAGAATCAAGCTACATCAATAGCGAGTGCTGATAGTGTTCGAAAAATAGACACACCAGTTTGCGAGTATTGTGGCAAGAATCACTTCGGTTTATGTAGACTAAAAAAAGGATCATGTTTCTGATGTGGTTCATTTGAGCATTTTTTGAGAGATTGTCTAAATAAAGCCCAGTCAGGTTCAGAACAGATTGCCAGACTAGTGATTGTTTCTCAGAGGGATAAGAAATCAAGACCTGGAAACATATCTGGAGTTAGCCGTAGTGAGGCAAGTGATGCAACCATTAGGTCTAAAAGTTGAATGCCAACTAAAGCCTATATGATTCATGTTAGAGAAGAAACATCGACACTGAATGTTACCGTTGGTACATTTTCTCTTTTTGATGTTACTGTTTATGCATTGATTGACCCTGGGGAAACACATTCTTATATATACACTACTTTAGTAACAAAAAAGAATTTACTAGTAGAGTTGACTGAATTTGATTTTAGGGTGTCAAATCTGATAGGTCAAAGTGTGATTATTAATAAAGTTTGGAAGAATTGTCCATTGAAAATTTGGGGTTACAAATTTCCTGCTGACCTGATGTTATTGTCGTTCAATGAATTTGATATTATCCTGGGTATGGATTGACTAACATTTCATGATGCAATTTTCAGTTGCAAATGTTGTAGGCCAATTTTAACCCATTTACATCAAAACCCAATTTAGCCTTACCTGACCAACCAAAATTAAACCCAAAACCCAAAATCTTAACTACCTAAAGCCCAATTTACATCAAAATCCCAATGGCCCAAACCCTAAGCCCAAATCAAAATAAAAAAACCCTAGCCCACAACCTAAACTTTTCTCAACTAAATCCTAGCCTTTGCCACCACCAACTCCACTAACCACACTTGCTCCACCACCAACTCCACTAGCCACACTTGCTCCACTACCTACTCCACTAGCCACACTTGCTCCACCACCACTTGTACCTATAAATGAAGACATAAACAATAAAAAAAATATTTTGTAAATGGCTATATAAGCCTTCTCATATTTTGTATTTAGAGAAGGAGAGAAAAAAAGTTTTTGGAGAGAAAGTTATTGTAAAGGATTTTTGGAGAGGTTTTTTTGGAGAGTAATCAAGGAGAAGAGTTATTGTAAAGGCTAGTTTTTTGGAGAGACTGGTTCTTTTTTTTTTTTGGAGATTAATCGAAGATCAAAGCAAAAGAGGTTCCTTTGTCTATTCTCGTTTTAAGTTCTTTGTTTGTTTATTGTTTTCCTTTTAATTTTATTTTGCTTTTTATACGAAAGTAAAAATAAAAGAAAGAAGCTTACCCATTTTAGAATTACCGAAAAGGGTTTTTTGAGGTTCGGTTTGCCGTGTCTGATGGCGCAAGCAATGGCCGACAATGCAATGTCCCATGACCGGACTTGACCGGCCTTGTGGCCGGAAATCACCCACCTTCTCCCTCTCTCTTTTTTTTTTCTTTCCTTTTAAGTGCAAAAATGATTTTTTTTGAAGAAAATGGGCCTTTTATAGCCCTCCAAAATGACGTCATCTTGGGGTTGGCCATTAAACCCCAAAACAACGTCGTTTTGACTTAGACTAGATCGACTCGGCCCGACCCTCCTAGGATCTGCGTGTTTTTTTAACGGAAGGGCTAATTGCGCTTTTAGCCCTTCCACTTTTTTTATTTACTTTGCAATTAAGTTATTTTTTATTTTTAATTTGGTCCCGAAGTTTGTCGTAATTTTTAATTTAGTCCCCGCTGATGTACTGCGTTTTGATGGGAAGGAATAATTACTGTTTCGGTCCCCCTATCAGATCACATCTTATTTCAACATCGATATTAGTTTTTTCTTTTTCTTTTTATTCATTTTTTTATTTCAATAAATAAGGCAACGCGCCGATTTAACATTAAGTCGTAGATTTCATCGCTATGTTGGGTGAATATCAATCGGCTTGTGTAAAAAAATGGAACGTCCTTTTCAAAAGAAATCGAAATTATAAAAATTCTCATGTTTTGATCGGATCATAATTAAATGTCACATTGAACTCGTATTTTTGAAAATTAAGACAACACATGTTTAACGAGATACCAATTTTGGGCGTCGCGAGGGTGCTAATACCTTCCTCGTGCGTAACCGACTCCCGAACCCTATTTTTTCTCTGGCTTTAAATGTAGACCTAAACTCGGCTTTCTTTTTGTTTAAAAAATAAATTTTCTTTTGAAAAAGAGGATTTATTAGGTGTCCGATCACACCTAGGAAAAAGGATCGGTGGCGACTCCCCTTTTTAATAAAATCGAAAGTCGATTTTTAAATTTTCAATAAATCGCCTCAATTAGTGACCAAAAGAAGAAATTTTTACGTCGCTACAGCAAATATATACGAATTGTTTTAAAGTGCCAAAGTAAATAATTGATTAGTGTTGAAACTGATAGATCTGATTGTGTTACTAGCATTGTATCGATTTTTACTACTCAGAAGTTGATCAAAAAAGGTGTTGAAGCTTATTTAACATATATCTTAGATACACAAACATCCGAATCGAAGATAGATCAAGTTCCAACAGTGCGAGAATTAATTGATGTTTTTTTAGAAGAATTACCTAGTTTGCAACCTAAAAGAGAGGTTGAGTTTATGCTTGATTTAGTACCAAAGACTCTCTGATACCTATCACATTGTAAAGAATGACGCCTACAGAACTAAAAGAGCTGAAAGCACAGTTGCAATAATTAATAGACCGTGGATTCATTCGATCGAGTGTATCACCGTGGGGTGCTCTAGTACATTTTGTGAAAAAAATAGAAATTTGAGATTATGTATCAATTACAAGAAACTGAATAAAGTGACTATATAGAATAAATATCTGTTGGCTCGAATTGATGACCTATTTGATCAATTGAAAATGCCTATCATGTTTTCAAAATTGATCTGCTATCTGGACATTATCAGTTGCGAGTCAAAGAATCAGATATATCAAAAACAACATTCAGAACTCGGTATGGACATTATAAATTCCTTGTTGTGTTGTTTAGTTTGACTAATACTCCTATTGCATTTATGAATCTAATGAATAGAGTGTTTTAGTCCCATCTAGACAGGTCTGTGGTTGTGTTCATTGATGATATTTTAATTTACTCAAAAAATGAGGCCAAGCATTATCAACATTTGAGAGTTGTGTTACACGAGAAACAACTTTATGCTAAATTCAGTAAATGTGAATTTTGGCTACCCGAAGTTAGATTTTTGGGGCATGTGATCTTTAAAGACGTTATTCGGGTTGATCCAAACAAAATTTTTGTGATTATAAATTGGAAACCTCTACGTAATGTTACAAAGATATGTAGTTTTCTAGGTTTGGCAGGTTATTATCGACATTTCATAAAAGGTTTTTCGATAATTACTTTATCATTGACAAAGCTACTACAGACTAAAAAGTGCCAAAAGAGTTTTGATCAGTTTAAAGAGATGTTGGTTGAAGCTCCAATGTTGACTCAGGCTAAATCCGGAAAAGAATTTGTAGTTTACAGTGATACTTTATTAAACAGATTAGGTTATGTACTTATGTAGGATGGCAAAGTGATAACTTATGCCTCTCATCAGTTGAAATCGCACGAAAGAAATTATCTGACACATGATCTTGAGTTAATTGTAGTCATTTTTACTTTAAGGATTTGGCGATAGTACCTGTATGGTAAAAAATGTCATATTTACTCTAATCACAAAAGCTTAAAATACTTAATGACCCAGAAAGATTTAAATCTGAGACAATATAGATAGCTCGAGTTGTTAAAAAACTACGACTTGATCATCGACTATCATCCAGGTATAGCAAATGTTATTGCAAATGCTTTGAGCTGGAAATCTTTATTTTCCATAAAAGCATTGAATACTCGATTGACTTTGGAAGGCGATGGTTTTATTTTGGCTGAATTGAGAGTTAGATCGACTTTTCTTTAGAAAATTTGTGAATTGCAAAAAAATAAAAAGATTATGATTTGCAATTGAAGTTAGAATTGATTGAAAATGGTCAGATTACTAAGTTCAATATCGATGATAATAGTAGTTTGCATTTCAGAGGTCATTTGTGTGTGCGGATTGATACAACATTGAATCGAGATATTTTGTGTGAAGCTCACAACAATGTTTATTCGATTCATTTTAGTAATACAAAAATGTATAATGATTTGAAGCAGATGTACTAGTGGCCATGTATGAGACATGAAATATCTGAGTTTGTGACTAAATGTTTAGTTTGTCAATAGGTGAAAACCGAGCATTAGGTTCGGTCAGGTTTATTATAGTATGTACTGATTTCAGAATGGAAATGAGAGCGAGTTATAATGGATTTTGTATTAGGATTACCGTTAGAAGGGAAATAGGAGCGAGTTACAATGGATTTTATATTAGGATTGCCGTTAACTCCGAAAAAGAAAGATGCTATATGGGTCGTTGTTGATAGATTGATGAAATCTGTGCATTTTATTTCAGTTAGAACAAATTATTCACTTGAGAGATTAGCTAAGTTGCATATCTCTAAGATTGTACGATCACATGGTGTGCCGTTATCTATTATTTCTAATCAAGACCTGAGATTTACCTCCAGATTTTGGAGTAAACTACATGAAGCTTTGGGTACGAAATTGAATTTTAGTACTGCATTTCATCCCAAACAGATGAATAGTCTAAGCGAGTAATATAGATTCTTGAATATATGTTATTAATCTGTCGTCAAATTTAGTAGTCAATTTAAGTCAATTCCGTACTTAAGGAGTTTGTTTTTTTTAAGAAATTTAGGATTTTAATTTATGTTTTCAGTAATTCGACCTTAGAATAGAAAGTTAATAAAAGTAAGTGTTTTTAACACATTTTATAGGTGTTGTGACCTAATAGGCTGACACGGGCCTTAGGTTGTGCTAATTGGTTTAACTGAGGGTGTAGGATAAAAATATAAAGGCTTAATTGGCATAAAAGCAAAGGTCGAGTGATGCACAAGCTTCCCAAGACGTTAATGCACCAAATGAATGACACAAGGCAAGATGTTCGTGTTTTGTCGTGCCACGCAAGAGGTGGGGCACGACACATGTTGACATGCTACCTAAGGTTATAGGGGTTATTTTTGTCCACGCAATCAATCTTATTTGAAGGCCTAAGACATGTCGAAGACCTAATTTGGATGACAAAAACCTCTATAAATAAGACATTTGGGGTTGAATGCAACTAAATCATCCTAAATGCCTTAAAAAACCCTCGTAGTTTAAAAGTAGTTTTAATTTATTTTCTTTTCGACTTTTCAACACTTCATTATTTTCCTCTTGAAATTAACTTTGATTCAAGAGTTTATTTATATTATTCAAGTATTCCAGTTTATGTTCTTTTGCATTTGTTTTATTTCTTTATTTCAATCAAGAGATTTACTACTCTGTTTCTCATTCGGTATTCATTCCACGATTATTTAATTCTCTTTTCTCCTCGGAATCGGTCGTGTTCTTTACATGGTTTACTGAATTGAGAGAAAGAGATCATGATTGGCTAAATCCTTTAGCAGAGATTAACGAGTGGATAAGGATGTGATTAATGGAGGATTTAGGGTTTTTCGAAAGGGATTAGATGGCACAAATTATGCATTTTTACTCGACCTTGACAACCTTAACAAGTTATCATAGGCTAGATGAGGTAGAGAGATAAGTTGAACCAAGTAAATCACAATTTATCTCGGTTGAGAAAGTGAGGTCGAGAGATAAGTGAGTATCAACCAATCGAGTAGTTAATTAGAGGCTAGGAGGTGATGATATATATATGTTTTGGTTTAGGTTGATTTTTCTTATAAACATATATCTCTATATGTTAACTTAATGAGATGATGTTTGGACTATGGTAAAGTTAGGAATATGACAAGCATATGGTGTACTTATATTATGATTTGAATCATGGAAAATATATAAATTATAATGGCTTATGTCTAATGCTTGTGATGGTGCTGAAGGTATGTTTTTGGATTATTTTGTATAGGTCTAATGAATGGTTAAAGGCTTGTTTATGGTACAAGTAGTTTAATTGATTGTGTGACTTGATTTAAAATGCATATTTTGTCACACACGGGCTAACACATGGCCTCCTGTGTCACACATAGACAAGTGGCATGGTCATGTGCTCTGTATGATCTTTGGTGGTTTTGGTTAAACATAATTACAATCTCTCACATGGCTTAGCAATATGACCGTATGAATGTTTTTAAGATTCTAAATTTAGGTCTAAATGGCCTCAGTCTGTCACACGGCCGTGTGACCCTAATTTACACTTTTGCTTAATCTTTTTTGAATTGTTTTAAATTAATCTCTATATGTTTCGAAATTGATTTTAGAGTTTCATAAGCTCGAATTAAGTTCAAATTTTTATGCAAGACATGATTTTTTTCATGAATTTATGATTTAATATTTTTTTGAATAAAATACTTGAATTAAATTGCATGTTCCAATTCTTTTATTTACTGTAGCGTCCTGTAACTCGATTCTGACAACGGAGACGGGTGAGGGGTGTTACAATTGCTTACAGTTAATATTACTCCAATGACTTGATATTAATGTTGTGTTTGGAATCTTGAGATGAGATTAGCCAGTATTTTGAATAAACTGTTTGCTTATGAATATTCATGTGAGCTTGTTTTTATTTATGTTGTTTTATATTAAGCTAATTTATCTTCTACTGCAACAATATCTATTAATATAAATTCTATACCCATACTTAATGGAACTAATTTCAAGTAATTAAAAAGGAACTTATAGTTCTTGTCTGCATGGATATAGACCTTGTACTAAGGGAAGAACACCTGCACCTCTAACTGCGGCAAGTGCCCCTGATGCTAAAAAAGATTTTGAGAGGTGGGATCATTCAAGCCACATGAGTTTAATAATCATGAGCATAACATTCCAGAAGCCTTTAGGGGCACAAAATTTGAAGATATTACTCAAGCCAAGGGTTTCCTTGACAAAATTGAAAAATGTTTTGCCAAAAATGATATACTTACACAATAAAATCCCAAAATAAGGCTAGAATTTTGAGTCTGGTGAGCTCGCGTTCACTAGAAGACTTGGTGAAGTCGTGTAACACCCCTAACCCATCTTCGTTGCTAGATTAGGGTTACAGAGCATTACCGAACAATCAAAAAACATTTAACATCATAACATTAAATAAATTAATCTAACCAATCAATCATATACATTTTGTCCCTAAATCAAGCCTTTGAAGCCTTAAAAATAGCTTAGAAGCAGTTCGGGACTAATTTGAATCAAAACAGTAGATTTAAGAAAAAGTTGCAAAATTTTGAAAACAGGGGTCACACATCCTTGTGGCCAGGTCGTGTGACATAGAAATCGAATAAGGGAGACATGGCTGTGTCCTAGCCCGTGTCGTCACCCGTGTAATTCACTGAGCAGGGTCACACAGCTGTGTCATAAGTCCTGTGTCAGGTCGTGTAACTCTCTTACTTGCCACACACGGCCGTGTCCCAGGTCGTGTGCTAAGTCATGTAACTCATTGACTTAAAATACTAGAATTTTACAAATGGCAAATGGTTGTGTAGCCAAGTCGTCTGTGCCACACAGTCATGTGATAGCCCGTGTTCTAGGCCGTGTGATCCCAAAATTTACCCTAAATTCATGCCATTTCAAGGCCAAACCATATCTAACCAACCATTCCCTTTAAGCACACATTCAGAGGGTTTAAACACCATTCAAGCACACCTAAACATACCATTTCAAATATCTTAATTCATCTAACCAATATGCCATTCAAAGGCACCATAATTGTATCAAAGCATCATGGATCAAACCAATGCAACATAGCTACTTTTCAAGCATATAACCTAGTTCAATTATCTACCAAATCATATCATAAATGATAATTTCAAAGCAATCACAAACACATCAAAAGACCTTGCATTTCAATTACCTAAAAGTGGTCAAAATGACCTAACCTAACAAAGCATTGCAAGCCCATTAAACCAAACATAAACTTCAAAGGCATAAACATACTGAATCAACCATTTACACATTCATGAACTACAAAAGGTCCTATACATGTCATTTATAACCTTGGCCAAAATACAAAAAAACTACTGAAATGGTTGCTAAATAGTGTGATAGGTCTCCGACGAGCTTCCAACTGATCGAGCTTCCGATAATCTATAAAACAAAGGAAAGTAACTACGTAAGCAACGAGTGCTTAGTAAGCTCGTATAAATTCAAACATAACTTACCATTTCTTTAGCACAAACTATTAAATATGCATAATGTCATTACTAATACCATAAGCTTAGTATAAGCCTATACAAGCATTATCAAACTCACAAGTTAATAAGTTCATCTATGATACATATGAGTTCAATTATAACATAAGTAGATTTCATAAGATATATAATTTATTCAACAACCTTTTCATAAAATCATAAACCATTCCATTTCCTTTACTTACCCGTTGAACCATCTAGAATTGCACCAGATACTTAGGAATGCTCACACACATAGTGTGCCTTTCCATATAACCGTAACATTTCATTTTCAATAATGCTCACATGTGATGTGAAATAGATCTGCTCCCACGAGTTATGGGTCAGAATGTAAGCTACACGATGCTGCTCACACGAGCTATGAAGAATCCACAACAAATGCAAGACCTCAGCCATCGGTAGGACATTGAAGACCAACACCCAAAACATGAAATCCCTAATGACATGTCATTTATATCCTAAGAATTCTTAGGGTTCAAATGAGATTCGTTGCCCGTCAATTATTCATACATCGATATATATATATATATATATATATATATATATATATATATATACAATTTCAAGTTCGTTTATGTTATCATAATATAGTAAATAATTAGTTTACTAATCATTAATACTATTATAATTCATACGAACTTACCTCGATAACTTTGGTCGTGGAAGTAGAGTTAAACACTAATCCGAAGATTTAACTTTCCTCGATTTAAGTCCTATTGTTGTTTATCTTGATCTAAATAGTTAATTTCATTCAATTAAGTACTTCTAGTATTCAATTTAATCCATAATTCATATTTATGTAAAATTATGAAATTACCCCTAACATTTAACTTTTCACAATTTAGTCCTTAGGCTTATAATTTGAAATTTAACCAATTTAATCCTCCATACAAGCTAGCCAAATTTCATAGGGACTCATACCAACCCACTTAATTTTACCATGAAATTTCACTATTTTCACAAATAAATCCCTAAATACAATTTCATCAAAAATTACTTAATAAAACATGTTTATTTTACAACCAAGATTAATAATCTATCAAATAACTTCAAAACCTATTAAAAAACAACCATGGCAAGTCTCTCAACCTTTAAAAATTTTGCAAATTGACCCTCGGGCTAGCTAGATTAAGCTAAAACGATCACAAAAACATAAAATCATTAAAAACGGGATCGAAATTACATACCATGCAAGCACCTATGCTAGCCGAACCTTAAAGCCATAAAATGGTGTTTATTTCCTTCAAAATTTCGGTGGAGAAGACAACAATGAAGATGATATTATGTTTTAGTTTATTTTGTTTTAATTTAATTATTAAATTACCATTTTAACTTTGGTTATTAACTTTACAAAACAACAAATTCATGTCCATATTTGTCCACTAACTCTTTGAATGGTATAATTACTATCTTAGTCCATTACTTTAAGATTTCATAACCATTTGACCCCTTTAACTAATAGAATTCAAATTTTACATATTTTACGATTTAGTCATCTTTACCTAATTAATCATTTCAACTTTTAATACAACTTTAAAATAATCTCGTAAAATATAAATAAATATTAAAATAATAACTTACTCGTCGGAATTATGGTCCCAAAACCACTATTTTCGACACTACTGAAAATGGGTTATTATAGGTCGAGTTTGCCAGAAAGCTTGGCGAGCTAGTATATGCCAGTAGGTCTAGCGAGATGGTATACGCTAGCAAGCCTGGAGAGACGATGTATGCCAGTAAGCCTGGCAAGATGGTGTACGCTAGTAGGTCTGGCGAGCTAGTGTTCGATAGTTTGACTGGTGAGCTGGTGTCTGTCAGTAGATTCAATAAATTATGATCGCCAGTGGGCTTGGCGAACTGGGGTCGCCTTTAATGCCCCAAACCTAACCTGATTCACCAAGTCTGAATTTTGGGTGTTACTATACAAAATTAATCATTTAACAAAAACAATTTACAATTTTCTTATTTCTTTAAACATATACTTTGGCATTTCAATTAAAAACTTATTGTATGAAAACAAAGGAAATACCTTAAAATAATCTTATTACAACAAACTCAATTCAAATCCTTAAAATATGGAATTTTATTTATTCTAGACTCGAAGGATGTATTCCTTGGCTACATCATAACTCCACTGCATGCATAATAGCCTACCCTACCACCACATTGGCTTACTTTTGGCGTCGTCCCTCCAAGCGAAGTTTCTTCACAGATACCTGAAAAGCAATAATAATTCTTATAAGCACAAGAATACTTAGTGAGCTAATTAATAATACCTTGATTCAGTACCCAACATATCCATATGGATAAATCACTTCTTAGACCATTCTGAAAAATTTCATGTCATTTTATATTAGAATCCTATAACTCAAGATAATATTAACTTAAATTTAGAATAGTTTTGGAACAATATACAAAACCCCTCACTTTCCTTTTTCACATATCATCATATCAGATACCCTTCTTAACATACATATACATATCTCTTTTTCACGGAAACCCTTAAGATTTATTCACTCTTAACCCAAAACATACTTATGTCTCGTCTTAGCCTCAACTTAATATAAAGCTAAGAGAATTTCATCGTATCTTACAATAGAGACAAACATTTAGATCCATATCTTACAAGACATTCCTCGCAGTTCATGCCACAAAGGCCTAATAGAACATGTCATACAAGCAATCATAAAGAGGCTCGTATTTACTGTCTTGGCAGACTTCATAGAACACATTGGAGGCAAACAAATGATTTACCATAAACACCATAAGTCCTTATTATAGAATGCACCACAAAGGCGATCTATATAGAGTACGACACAAAGTTATATATACAGAGTATACCACAAAGGTGATTCATGCAGAGTATGCCACAAAGACGGACAAGATGCCACATAGGCATCCTAAAATTGTTGTGCTTGTGATATGGATTTACCAAAATTCAAATTCAGTAAGGTTTTCCCATTATCACTCTAGGACACACAGAGAACCCCATTAGATAAAATGTCATTCAATGTTCTTTTTCAAAGTATGCCATGGTCATGGACTTTTCCTTTTAGGATTCCATATCAGAGTTTTTGTTTACAGTCCCGACAGACTTCCTTATTTACCACTGCGGTGACTTCCTTATTTACAACCTCTACGAACCAGACACATCCCAGACCCAAGATTTCATAATTTCATAACGCTCTTCATACATCCCTAAGAACTTAATTTCAAGCAAACTACCTTATCTCTTAATCTGATCATATTCTTATTCCTATACTTTATATTCATACTATACTATCCATGATTTCAAGTTTCCAGTTTGATCACTTTCATATAAATATACTTCAGTATGAACAATATACATGCAAGAGTCAGAGTAGAGACTCATATCATTCTCACTAGTGGAAGCTCAAAACTCCAAATTTGGATATTCATATTGAACCAGCAACAACCACTACTTTTAGAACATAAGAACATCATTAAGACTCATTTATATACTATTTACCATCAATTTGAACAATGAAAACTCCTATACAAAGCCTTATACTTACATCTTATTGTTCATACATCTCTTATAGACTTACTGTTTCAAAATTTAACATGCAAAATAGTAATACTTACCATTAAATAGAATAACCACTAATCATAACATAACTATAGCTTCTAGATTATCGATAAAGTGATGTATTCAGACTTAAGGAAGGTATTAGTAAATACCACTTAAGGAAGAGGAAGAAGAAGGAAGAGCCCTTTCAAAACTCATCTCTCACATATAAATATGACTCAACTTACCTAGTGAAATTTCACAAGTGTCATGCATTTAAGAACTTGCCTTCTTAATAGCCTACAATTTTTGAGATAAATATTAATAAATGTCTTGTAATCGTAATTATCCAGCTTGGCAATCATAAATGTCTTACAATCACAATATTCTATACAAACCAGACATACTATACTTTTGGTGAATACTTCTTCTATATTTACCCTTAATTTCTTAACACAAACTTCTCCTTAATACATGGCAAAATATCATAAAATCAAATTATTTCTTACTCTTGTAACGGTTACTATACGTCTACACGTATACACTAAAGTAATTTTTTATGTGGATAACACTACACCAGATAGACTATTTACAGCTATATGTCAAAACTTTGAATCTGCCAGATCTAGGGTGTTACATCGCCAGTGGGCCTGGAAAACTGTGATAGTTATTTTAGGCTAAAAGTCAAAAGTAGAAGTAGTCAAAGGGTAATTTTACCAAAATTAAGAAGTCAACTTACTTTTCTCTTCACAACACCATTCGTACACATAACTATTTCCTACTTCTACTGCGACTAGGGTATCCCAAGCACACTAAAACACTAAATGCCTATAAATTAGGTCATCTCCATTAGAAATTTCATATTCTGTTAAACAACAAAACTTTCTCAGATTCTTCATCGATTATTCTGTCATCAAGTTCTAAAAATGCAGAACTTATCTCTTAGGATCTAAGGTAATACTTTGTTTCTATATTGTGTTTAGAAGAATTCACAACAAAAGGAACTAGGTTCACCAAAAGACCAGAATATGTGAACCTAGGATCGCTTATGTTTATGTACGAGTTTTTATGTGCTTTTTTTGTAAGTGACTTGTTTATATTTATGAAATTGTGAACTTAACAGAACCATGTACAAGCAAAGACAAGGGGAAAATAAAGCTTGTCTATAGGTTTTCAGTAAACTAAAGATTGTTTAAGGATCGCCACTCGTATGTGCGAACCGTAATATTAATCAACAACTTAGATTTTATCCTAAGTTACAAGAGTAAATCCTTTCTAAACTTTGTTTTGTGATTGCATATATATATTTTAAACTGTTAGATATAATTGCATGCCATAGAATTGTGAGTACTCACCTTCATATTTTGTGATTTGGCCAAGAGGCCTTGGGACAGGTTGGAGAGATAAGGGAATGTCAAGCTAATATCCATTTACTGGGACATGCTGGTGTGTTGGAGAATATTAGCTTTATGCTACACTTCTGGGACATATTAGACTCATTGAGTCATTCTGAGGAGTTATAAGGAGATCCGCTTATCCAACAGGAAAATAAGTTTATGTTTTCTGAAGTAATGTGTTTTACTATTTTTAAGCTATCTGATAGTAGGTATTTGTGAACCAGACTTTTCGTAAATATGACGAACCGTGTTCATATATTTGTAATTGTTCCAAAGCTTTTGCTTAACTTATGCTTTGTGTGTGCTTTGTGGTTATTATTTCCTATATAAAACTCATATGCTCCTTTCTATTCACTGCAGATATCTAGATCGCATAGTGAGCAACAGCGAGGCAAGTGATCCAGGCGAAGTATACATGCTGTAAAGGTAGTATAAGTAAACTCTGTATTAAAAGCAATGTGGAAATTCTTCTTCGGTTTAGAGACATAATTCTATTGACTTCACCGAATGTTTAGGACTTAGTTATTTCTATGCTTTCTTATGTTTTTCTTTATGTCTATAATTGCGAATCAATAATGTTTTATAATCACATCTAAATTTTAAATATAGTCCAAATTTGTTTGATGTTCTCTTACATTTAAAATTCCACTCTTATGTATTAATTTATAACATAGTGGTCGCCATAAGCAATAACATGAAGTATTCAAATTGATAAACTATGCAGAGTTCACCAAAATTACTACGAAGTAATAAGGTTGCGAATTGTACTAAGTGCGAACCCTATATTTGGAAAATTGGTATATAAAAACCCTTAATAACTTTTGAAACATGAGAGACTTTGCAAATTGGGGGTAGTTCATGAGACCTACTAAATTTAAAGAAACTTACCCCATGAAAGTCTTAGACTGTGCAAGCTAGCAAGGGTGCAAACCCTTATGTCAGATAGATGAACTGTTGTATATTGCAAGGTATATTGCTTTGAAAAACCTAAGGCTCACATTACCTTCTTCAATTGTTTAAGTCTTTTACAAAAGAGTAGTTAAGTTATGCATGCAAAGTAGGTTTGGCATATTTATGTCGTTGCATATCATGAGGCAAGCGAAGTGAGTTTTTGAGCTTGTGCTTCCTTAAAACTATACCTATTTTATTGCTTTAATTCAAAGTGTATTGGAGGTTAGGTTGGGTGTTAATAGAGAGTCACTTAGGTGGCTAATGTGGTGTACCATACCTTAGGTTTGATGACCAGACCAGGTATGAGGTGTTACATGAGTTGTGATAATTGAATTTACTCACACAAGCTATGATATTTGGGTTGCTGATTCAAGCTGTAGGTTAAGTTTACTTTTGCAACTTTATACGATGCTGCACACTCGAGTTGTTGAGAATCTGCAACACATGTTGAATCTCAACCATTGATAAAGAAATTCCTGGCCAACACCCAATTTCTTTTTAAACCCTAATGGCATGTCATTCTTATCTTAATCGTTTACTAAGTTCACACGGGCACCATTGCCATTTTTATATCATTTTAAACCTTGAAACCTTATACTCACTTTTCACATATCAAATAACAATCCATATACATTTTTAACCCTGTAATTCCCTCATATTCATATCACCCATCTACATATACATTTCAATTCAATTTTCAATACATCATATCTATTTATGGTAATCATATTATTCATTCTTTACGATTTAATCGTTTAGATGTCAATTTCACTAAAATTACATAACAATTTAAACTAATAAGTAAACAATATAATACAAACATATCATGAATTAAATAAGTAAGTCTCTCTTATTTAGCAAAAAAAAACCAATAAAGTGTCATGGACTAATCTACAATTTTACCTTTTGTTAGATTATTCTCCTGTTGATTCAATTTTCAATCTATAATAATTTATTTCAATTAGTCAATTCCAAACCTCTTATAACAGCCTATTATAAGCATATATCAATTCAATTTTATTTTACAAAAGTTCCTTGAAGTTTTACATTTTATTTAATTTAGTCCCTAAAATCGAAATAGCTATACCTTTCAAATTTAAGCTTTGTTTTCAATCCAATTTCAATTCCATCCTTATATAACCCTTTAATATCTATAATTAGAAAAATTTCATGCCAAGTTTGGAATATTTACACTTTAGTCTCTATGTTCAAAATTAATAATTTTACTTTACAAATTATTCCTTTTCATATCTAAGCATCAAGTCTAACCAAATAGCACCAATTTCATAAAATATTCATCAATGGAAACATTTAAAAATTTTAATAGATTTACAATCTAATCCTCAGTTAACTAAATTAAGCTCTCGGGATTCAATTCACCTATATAGTAACTTCATAAATATTTTTATAATATTTACAAGCTTGGTTTATGGAAATGAGGTTCTAATACCTCATTTTCCAACACCACTGACTTTAGGGTCACTACACTTGTACATTAACTAACTATCCAATTAATGAATTCGTCAGACTAAAATTCAATATAATTAAGGGTGAGTATTCGATCGATTCAAGTCAAAAGATTTTGAGTTATTCGAGTTGACAAATCCTATTTTAGCAATCTAACTCAACTTGAATTTTTTTCGAATCGAGTTAAAAAAATTCGAGTCAAGTCGAGTCGAATTAATGAATCTTATTATTTATACTCAATGTTCCGTTTACATGGATCGATTATTTTACTAGTAGATGAAGTACAAGCTTTTAGATTAATTCTGAATAAAGGAAAAAAGGAGAGTGGGGCAATTCGGGAAGGAAAGTAAGACTAATAGGTAAAATTTATCAAAATAACATAGTTTTGCAACTTGATTTTTTTTTACTTTTAATTTTAGAAAAGGTAAACATTTTTCAAAATGACGTAGTTTTTCCTTTTCTTATTTGGATTTTTCGGATAACTCTAATTAGGGTTGAGCGTTTGATCAAATCGAGTGAAACTGTTTGAGTTAAATTAGAAAATTTAATAATGTTAAATTAAAATTTTGTACAATATAACTATTTACCTGTTAGAACACGTAAATTTGAAACAATATATATTTGAAATTTTTTAAAGCAAAATAAAAATAAGATATTTTAGTATGATAAACTTGAATCATTAATCACTTATTTAGATTCCATAATTATTATTTTATTAAATTTTTATATATTTTTAAAAATATTTTTTAAATATTTTGAATTATAAAATTATTTTCAAAATTTGAAAATTAATTTGATTTTTTGTAATTTTGTTAAAAGAGACCAATTTGCTCATTTTTAAAATTGATAAGGACCAAAACGATATTTATACTAATCTATTATTCGAATTATTTGAATTGTAAAATTTCAACTCGACTCGAACTCGAAATATGAAATTTCTTATTCGGGTTGACTCGAATAATTCGAATAACTTGATTTGATTAACTTGAAATTTGAGTCTTTTTTCGATTTTTTTGAATCGTATCAAATTTTTCTCACGCTTAAATATAATACTATAATTAAATCATAAACATTAGTTAATAATATTTATGAACTCAATAATCAGAAAACGGCGTTCTGGAACCACTGTTTCCGAGAAAGGAAAAGCAAGAGTTGTCGACGAGTGATGCGGGACTACAGTTTGTATATTTATGATTTAGGGCCGTATTAATTGATTGCATCTTCATGTTAGCTACATTTATAAATATCAAGGTGAGTCCCTAGCGATAATATGTAAATCAATTGAAATCGAGCCCTGGGGGGAAAAACAAAAGCAAATGAGTCAATAGACTCCAGAAATGAGTTGAATAGTATGTTAGCAAAGTAAATTGTGTGTCATTGTACATGAATGGCATAATGGTATGTTGTAAAGAATCATAATGAATGCTTGACTCATTGTTAATATTGAATTGGTATGTAATGATTAGTTGGCTATTGAAAAGTAAGTTGAATTTGGCCTTACATGTAATATGGATAGGTTGTTTTGGTATTTGATATATGCATACTAAAGTATTTCTATTGATGATGGAAAAGTTGATAGCTAAGATATGAATTGGTTAGATTTTATATGCATACATACATGTATTAGCTTGAAACATATTACTAATGTTTATGTTGCATATGCCTTAAATTATAAATGTACCATTGAGCCCAATTGCTTAGCATACAGTTTGTTTTCTCTATGCGCAGATGTAGATGATCCTCGAGAAATCGAGAAGTAGATTCAACATCCAAGAAATGATTCACCAACTCATCAAAGTTTCTAAAGTGCCTTTTCGATTGTAAATGGCATGTACCTAGAATTAAATCAGATTTGTATCGTAAATGGTCGAATTTAGAACTTGGTTGCTTAAGGTAATTTTGAAGTATTATTTTGGCATATTTTGGCTTGAATGCAATTGGAATGTTGTTGTTTTGTTGTGTATGAAATGTTAAATGTTATTACAGATCTTTTTAACTTATTTCAAATTGATTCTTTTGGAAACAGTGATTCACGTCACGACGTCATACTCCCAACATCGCGACGAGGAGCAACCAAGGAGTCATGTTGCGACAACATATACTTGAGGTCACAATAAGCCCACGTCAGAGAGTTATGTCGCAACAAGAAACCCCCAAAGTTGTGATGTCAGTCCAAAACTTTGAAATCTTTACCATTTGGTCTTATTTTGACCTCGGGTTAGCAAAAGAGCTTTTGTGAGCTCGTATAAGACCTGGAAATGATTGTGTATTGTTTAATACACATGATTTACTTGTTTTTGAATATATAATGGTGTTTAATTGAATAATATTAATTGAATAATATTAATTGTTTTTGAACTTGGTGATCGTGTCGAGTAATGGGGTGATACAGGCTATATGGTCTATTGATACTTATAAGATGAATTTGAGTTTTAATGTCCTTAATAATGTTTTTAAGTGATTAGGAACTCAATGGTTAGATTCAATGATGCTTGAGGATGTTTTATAATATTTCTAGGTCAATTTTCAACTCAAAAGGCCTTAGTATTGATACCTAGCCTCTATGGTATAACAACAAGTCAAATAGAATGCCACCATCTACAGTAATAAAGACATGTTGTTGGGATTTAGTGCCCTTAGTTTAGTGATTACGTCTATGTATCTATAATTTTACTTTAATTACACATTTATAATATTTTTTATATAAGCATTGTAATTAGTGGGTCTCACTAAATTGAGTTGTTGTTAGCATTAGAGTAACCGCCAGGGAAATTATAAAATAAATAGTTACATTCAAATCAAATTAGGTAACTTTTCAAATAAACTTTTTGTCTAATTTAAGTTTAAAAAGGTTAGTTTTGAACAACTAGTACTTTTCAATATTACATGTATTGCATGTGATTTTATGTTTTATTTTAATGCATTAAATAATATAATTTTTAGAAACTCAAAAAATATTTGGAAAATAACCAATAGTAAATTAGTAAATAATTAGATAAAATATGAATTTTAAGAAAATAAATTATAAATTAAATTGAAAAAGTAAAAAAATATTTGGAAAACAACCAATAGTAAATTAATAAAAGTTAGATAAAATATGAATTTTAAGAAAGTAGATTATAATATTAAATTGAAAAAAAGGTAAAGTAATATCCACCAATTATAGTATTAGTTCACGATAAATATGAAAAATATTTATATTAAATTATTAAATACATTTAATGATAGGGTGAATATTTGATATACTTTTTAATTCTACAAGCAAACTTAACAAATTAACACGTGTCTTTTTAAAATATTTATTTTTAATATTTTACCATACTCACACTTGTCAACTCCATGACCTTATTTGTGGAATTTAAAAACTCCACGGTAGTGTACCAAATAATTTCTCTTAATAATGATGATTAAAAATAATTGTTAAAGTTTGACTTCTTTTTCAAAATAAGCCCACACATTTTCACTTCCATCAAACAAATAGTAGATAGATAAAAATAAAAAAAAAACAGTTTTAAGAGTGTTTATTTCACATAGTATAAACAACTTATAAAAATTTTAAATAATAATATGATAATATTATATTACTTCATAATCTTCAATATCTCCAATGCCATTGTAAATAATATACAAATTTAGAAGTATATGAAAAGGTAAATTATAATATTAAATTAAAAACAATGGTAAAACAACATGTACCAATTATGTTGCAAAATATTCAAGAATAATTGACCAGAAAATGCTTATTTTCAAAAAAAAAAACGAAAATGGGCCGCCTTTTTTTAAAATAACGGGAATGGTCCAATTTTATTAAAATACGCTGAGTTGACGTCATTTTCAGAGAAAAGTCAAAAAATGGTATCCAGCTAAACGTTTTTTTCCTTTGACTAGTAAAACGCGTCTAGGTCAGCACATTTTATTAAAGTGCTTCTAAGTCATCACTCTTTTGCCCATGTTCCAACAACTAAATTTCCAAAAAAAAATTACAAAAATAATTTTTTTTTTTTGAAAATTTATAAGAATATGCCTTTATATAAACCCAAAGTGGTAGCACTACTTTTTAAAAAAAAATTGGTGCCACAAATAAATATGGAAATAAAATTTACAAAATAGGCCTTTATATAGACCCAAAGTCTCATTTTCTTTAATTTTTTAAGCAACATAGGATGTGAAATATGTACATATATAGACTCATGAATAGGTTTGAAGCTTGTTCCTAAACAATATGAGATTTCTTCCTCTTTTAGCTAACAACATATGATTAAAGGTTACACTATAGTTTAAAATTTTTACAAAATTTTACATTTGTTACATTATAAATAAAATTTTTAACTCTAAAAGTAAAAAATTATAAAATATAAAATGATGTGGGATTTGTCTCTTCTTGTTTGAAGATGACCAAATATGTTTGAAATAAAGGTATTTGGAGGATGTGTGGAAGATTATATAGTATTTGCCATTAATACAGTCTTGTTTGGTTGCATTTGTTTTTTAAAGCAATTTCATTTTATATACTTTAATACCAAAATTATTACATATTCACTAAAATGTTTATATAAATTTATTTATTGAGCACTAAAATTTGATGCAATCAATATAATGTGTAGGTATGAAACTATTAATGAATTGATCCATATACATTTGTTTTCTTTTCAAACCAATGAAAGTTATATTGGAACAAAAATCATTTACATATAAAGAATTTTATACATATGTAATATAAAAATTGATTATGAAGTTGCCTATTTTATGTATTTAAGGTAATTTTTTATCACTTAATTATAAAATGTTATAAAATAGTCATTTAATTATTATTTTTAAATCATCTGTTTATGAAATGTTAAAAATTGTCATTCAACTATTCAAATTTTTCTTCTTTTTTTTTTTACGTACCTCAAAATTCAAGATAATTGGATGACCAAAAATATTTACTAATAGTTGAGTGATCATTTTGTAAGTTTTATAATTCGATAGCCAAAAATCATAGTTCAAAGTGACTACTAATGTAATTTAATCTAGATATAAAAATATGAAAAATAATTATGATATTTTATGTATATTATATATTTCTATAAAAAACCTTATTTAACATAATTGCATACTATTTTTAAATAGATTATCTATCTAGTCAAAATACATCTGAAATAAAGTTATCAGCATTCATTAGGTGATGAAAATTAAATTAAAATTAGGATTAAAAATTTATGAGTATAGTAAAATATTTAAAAATAAATATTTAATAAAAAGAGATATCAAATTTTAAAATTACAAAAAAAAAAGAGTATAGTATCTGAGTATCAAATACTCACCATTTATTTATTAATCAAATATTACTAACATAAAATAAAATAAATAATAAAAAATTAAAAGTATAACTTTTAAATTGAAATAATGAAAAATTATTTGTATAACTTCTAAATTGAAATAATAAAAATTATTTTAAAAATAGAATTTCATGGATATTAGCTTCAAATATTTAAAATTGAATAGAAGATTATTACATGTACAAGTTTCATATGTGCAATTTGTTCTTCTTTTCTTTTTCCTTTTTTTTATGATAGTTTTGTATATGCTAAAAATTATAAAATGCTACAAGATTAAATATCTCAAAAGGTAATTTTATAATATGAGAAAAAGTTAACAAAATAAAAAATAGAATTTTTGTAAAAAATTTATAAAAAATAGTGTAGCTTTTAATCTTATGTCATTAGTTAAAAAGAGGAAGGAATCTCATATTATCTAAGAACAAGTTGCAAACCTACTCATGAGTCTATGTATACACATATCTCAAATTCCACATTGCGTAAGTGTAACGCCTTAAAACTTTAATTTTTGATTTCGTGTATGTGTGACACACAAGTGTGTATTTGTTTTAGTGGTTAAATATTCTGGGTGTGTGTGTGAGGTCCCAAGTTCAAGCCTTATTTGGGCAAATTTTGGTATTTTTATAAATAAAGCATTAACCTTGTGCAAATGGCTTAAGTTTAATTATTGGTAAGTTTATATTAGAATAGGCTTGCTGGTATAGTGGTTAAGTGGAGTGTTGGAGGTATTGTGTTCAATTTTTTGTGATGGCATAGAGATAGTATTTTTGCTCCAATTTTGGCTAAGAATTGTGTCGGGACAAAATTCTGAGTAATTACATTTTAGTGGGTTAATAAGGAGTAATTTTAGGAGATAATTGGGGAGAGGTTATCAGAAAATAATCTGATTATCTTTTTCTTGCAAAAAAAAATTAGAGTTTCGATTTTCTCTCCAATTTCCTAAACTTTTTCTGATTTTTTCTTCTTCTTCTTCTTCTTCTTCTTCTTCTTCTTTTTCCTTCTCTCCTCTACTGATTTTTCCCTAGTTGTTGTCGAAATTTCCATTATTTTTTGCCAATTTTGTTTCTTTCTTCTTCTTTTTTTTTCCAATTGATTAAGTTGTTCATCGTTGGTTGTGCATGTTCAATAAGTAACAGTTTTGTCTATTGTTAATCATTCTTGCTTAATCTCAAAAAGGCGGATTCCTTTTTGGTGTTGGAGTTAATCAATGGGCTGGTGGTTTTGAATCGACGCTGTGATTGTGCGAAATCGTGTTACTCAAGCGAGGTAAAGGTTTTGTTAGGTTTTTAGTCAGGTTCCTTTCGAAATTGGTTTATTAAAAATGAATTAAGTGATTAATCTGGAGATATGTTGGTCTATTTTTAGGTTCTGGAGGCTTAGGAGTGCTTACACATCATAAACGATACCAGGTGTGTACCCAAAAAGCAGAAAAATAGATTCAACGAAAAGCCAAAATTGCTTGCTGTCGAGAAATAAGAGACATAAGAGAAAATAATGCAAAAAAAATTGTAGACAAAGGAAATAAGGGTGTTATAAACTTGGAAATCAACATTTTGTACTAAAATAGTTTTGGACAATAGCAGTAGTCTAACTTTGAAAAATCATCAAAAATAGTGGGAATCGAGTTACAGGTTTAATAAAATATGAAATTCAATTTTATTAAGTCTAGTTTTTAATGGAAGAAACAATGTAAGCAATGGAATTGTAAATTATGAGTTATAATAAATTTTGTGAGACAAGGTCAGAATGATTTCGGGTTCCCCTATTCTAATTTTGAAAAATCATCAAAAATTGTAAAAAAAATTAATTAGGGGCTTAAATTTATATTTTTAAATCCTTAATGAGTCTATTTTCTCTAACAAACGGAAACATGATCCAAATTCCGTACTAAGAGATAAATAATTTTTAGTAAGGAAAGGTTGAAGTTGTCAAACAGTAGAATAGGGATAAATTTGAAGATTTTACTGTACTTATTTGATAAACTATAAATTCTAAAAATTTTATGGTAGAAAGGTATTTGCGTCTAGTTTCAAAAACATCAAGTGGATCTTAATTTGAAATTTTGTAGCTCAATATATAAATAATTTAGTGACAATGACTCAAGTAGACAACTTTGACTGAACATATAAGTAAATAGTGAAAACATGTATGAATATTTAGCTAGCATGGGTTACAATAAAAATGGATCACACGGCCAAGACCAATTTGGGCAGAGTGGGCCACAGGGGCGTATGGACCCACACAGGCAGATCACATGGGCGTGTGAGACCATTTTTATTAAAATGTTTCTAAGGTTGCACGGGTCGCCCAAGTCGATTGTGAATCTACTATAAGGTCGGTAAGCACTACTTAGACCCCTAAATGTGTGAAATTGACTGAATGATATCTGTACTGAGCATGTTAATATCTAAACTGAATATATGTACTGAAATTGCATAATAGCATATCATCCATTGTATGTTGCATTGCATTGGATTAGAGGTTGTTATTCGAAGGAAGTGTACTGAAAGGCTTTAAGCCTAATTTACTGGCAGTTCAGCTGTAAACTACTGTTTTATGCCGCATTCGGTACTACTTAGAGTGTAAGGATAGGTGGGTTGATTATATTCCCAAATGGAGTGTAGGGTTGGACGGAGATGGTTTGTAGAGGCTGGATGGGTAGGATTTTGCTATTGCATAACTATTACTGCTACTGATACTGTGATGGGCTAATTCCCTACTGTATTTTTGACACTGTACTAAGATAGGCTAAGGCCCAAACTGTCACTGATATTGAAAAGGGCTTAGGCCCAAGACTGTTTAACTGTGCACTGTGAATACTAATTGTTTATTTGTTTCTATGGGATTACACACTGAGTTTATGTAAACTCACCCTTTTTGTTTAATGTGCATAGGTAATCCCCAGACTTAGACGGATCGGTGCGACAGAGGACTCAATGGTGACCACAGTAATTTTTGGACTTCATGGTTTTCAATTTAAGATTTATAATTTGATTATTTGGGTTGTAATTTAAGGACTCTCTGGGTCTTTGGTTTTAAATTTGGGTTTTTATTTATTTATTTATTTTACTTTATAGATTTATACTTGCTGGTCGTAGGAAATCTGGTTTTTAAAAAGTTAAAGTATTTTCTAAACGCATGATCACTTAGACTGTTTTATTAAAGTTTCCGTAACGAGGGATGTTTCAAAACAGATATTTTAAATGAATAAAGACGACTTCCTAAGTTCTAACAAAGGTTTACTAAAGATAATAACATAAAATGTTTTCATTGTAACAACGAGATTTTAAAAACACTATCGTGTGACATTTCCAGATACGGCCATAACGTCTAGGCTGGATTTGGGGTGTTGCAGTAAGAAAATAAGGAAAATGAGACTTTGGATCTATATAAAGGTCTGTTTTGTAAGTTTTTTTTTCACATTATTTTAAAAAAAAATTGGTGCCACTTTGAGTCTATATAAAGGCTCATTCTTGTAAGTTTTCAAAAAATTAGCCTATTTTCATAATTATTTTAAAAAATGGCATTTTTTGGAAATTTAGTTGTTGGAACACGGGCAAAAGATTGTTCACCTAGAAGTGTTTTAACAAAACACGCTGATCTGGATGCGTCTTACAAGTCAAAGGGAAAAAAGTGTTGAGTTGGATGTGCTTTTTTGACTTTCTCCTGAAAACGAGGCCAACTCAGTGCGTTTTAATAAAATCGGATCATTCCCGTTATTTTCGAAAAAAACGGTCCATTTTTGTTTTTTTTTTGTTTTTTTTTGGAAATAGGCCTTTTCTAGTCAATTGGTCAAATTAATAAAATGTTTAATAATAAAATTAAAAATAATAGTTGAAAAATTACTTTCTTTTCAAAACAAACCTACAAAACAATTTTCACATGTATTTAACATATAATAGATGGATAAAAAAACAACTTTGAGTACATGTTTTGCACATTATAAACAACTTACAAAAATTAAAATTAATAATAACGTAATATTATATTACATCATGATATTTAATCTTGTGTTATTTTTGTTTGAATAATTATTGTTTTAATGCTCTATTATTTTTATATAATTATAACTTATTAATACTAACAATATCCATTTTTATAGGTAATTTTTCTTAAATTTTATCGATTGAATATGTCTAATTGCTAGATATTATTTATAAATTAAACTTAAATTTTAAATGATAATAACTCTAATATTAATTAAGTAATAATTAAGAGGTTTAAAGTTTTATAGTAATAACTTTTTTACGTCGAAACTTTTTAAGGGAATAACTTACATTAGGGTGATTCTAAAACTAATTTTTTAGGCACCAATAAAATTTTGCCACATCATCAAATTTTAAAGACATGAAATTATTATTTTATAGATAGTTCCCACCACATTATTCATTATCCATTTCCAATTATTTAATGATATTTCAACAATTTTTTCTATGTCATTGACACATAATTTTGGTATTTTTTATCCTAAACCCCAAACTTTAAACCCTAAATCTAGAATCTCGAACCCTGAACCCAAAACTTAAAACCTCAAACTCTAAACTCAAACACTAAACTTGTAACCCTTGAATCATGAACTCGAATCCTGAGCCCCAGACTCTTAACCTGTAACTCCAAACCCCCGAACCTTAAACTCAAACTCCAAACATTGAGTCCTAAACCAAAAACCCAAACCCTGAGCCTTAGGATTCGGGGTTTAAAATTTAAGTTCAGGGTTCAGGATTTTAAGTTCAGGGTTCAGGGTAAAACAATTACCAAAATTATGTGTAAATAACATAGAAAAAAATACACAAAAATTACTAATTTTTTTAAAATTGGTTACACAAAAATAAAAAATATTAACTTATGAAAAAAACAAAATGATTAAAATTCATAAAAGAAAAAAAGATATTTGTTTATAATTTAAAAAATTAATTATTTTAAATAATTTAATTAAAGTTATATTAACTTGTGGAGAAGATATTAAAAAAACTAAATTACATAATATTTTATATAAATTATTTCTACTAATTTTAACTAAATTACATATTAATCTACCTAAATATTTTTTCCTAAAATGTTAAAAATGTTTAAAGGTTTCTTTAAATTCACAAATTGAAGTAAGGAATGTCATTGCCACAACTTCAACCTTGGAATGCCAACACATAACTTTTAATCACTTAATCTTTGAATTGTTGGAATTTGTCCAAACAATTTAATAAACAACAGAAACTACTCATACTAGTAACATACGTTGGCAATCACCCAACATTCACTCTTAGCAAACTAGATGGTTTCTCGAAGTAAAACTCAAATTTCAAAGATAGAACTGCAACTAGTTAATAAGATTTTAAAGAATGTCTTTGGCACTAGAGGTGTGCATGGCCGGGCTACCAAGCCTGCCCGAAGATCCACCTGAAATGTGGGAGGGTTTGGATAAAAATATAGGCCTGAAAAAAATGGGCTTGGGCAAAAAAATAAGGCTTGTTTAAAAAATAGGCCGGGCCACGGGTAATGCATTTTTGGCCCGGGCCCTGCCCGAATTCACTAAATGACAAAAAAAATCTTTTTTAAAATTTTATTTTCTTATTATTTTCTCCCTATTTTGCTACTATTTTACTATTATATTGCTACTATTTTGTTGTTATTGTTTGGGTATTGTATAAAACTTATTTTATTGTTTATTTTTTTTATTATTTTAAAGACATTTGCTAATTTTATTATTATTTTAGAGGCATTTGCTTTCTAAGTTGAATCTATTTTAGTGTTATTTAAGTATACATATTTTTAAAATTTATTTTCAATTTGTTGAGAAATATTTATTTTGATGTTTTTGTTTTTTTATGGTTTATATATATTTTAAAATTATATAAAAATAATATAAAAATTAATATGGGCGGGCGAATTAGGGCTCGGGTTTTAACATTTTATTTGGTTCGGGCTTGGGCAAAATTTTAGGCCTATTTTTTGGGCCGAGCGGGGCCCGGGCCTAGCAAACGGGCCAAAAATTTTAGTTGGGCCCGGCTCGAACCCGGCCCGGCCCATGCACACCTCTATTTGGCACCGTTTAGGATGAAAATGCAAAATCATATGCATCTGAAATTATGTAGGGCCTCAAAACTTAAGAGTTTAATTGTAAAATTTTGCAGTAATTAATTTTTGTATCTGTGGTTTTGTGTTCTATGATTAAGTTAAGGTCTGAAGTTCGAGTTGCATCATTAAAAGTTTTTGGTTAGTTGAAATCAACCCATAAGTACGCGTTACTCGCTTAAGTTCGATTCGGTGTAAAATTATGACAAAAATGAGCCTGTTGGTTCACTAGTTAAACATTTGTCTGTATTCTGTTTGGTTCCAAGTTGGAGTCCTGTAGTATGTGTAGGGGAATATATTTTTTGCTAAATGCTATGAAACTGAGTGGAAGCTATTGATTAATTAACGTTAGTTTTTCTTCTTCTTTATTTTCTTTCTTTTTTTTCTTTTTTTTTGGTTCTTTTTCTTTTCTTCTTTGTTTGTCGTAAGGATTACGAAATTAGTTGAAGTTACGTTATTATCTTTCTTAGTTGGAAGGTTGTTAAGTAAGTTTTACTGTCAATTCGTTTATTTTCAAGTTTTTCCTTTTATTCTTCATAGCGTACTCTGCATTGGTTGTTCGAGTGTATTGTGTGAATCTCTGATAGTCAATTGGTTTCTCTATTAGGTGAGGGTATTGAAAGTAGCAAACCTCATCATGTCAATTCGAGTAATCATCGTTGATCTTTCGCTTCGAAACTCTTCTACGTTGATACTACTCGAAATCATCTCAAGTGCGTATCGAAAACCTCAGTTTTTGCAAGTTTTGGTCCACGAAAATGGTGGCTATCGGCGCCACACAGCCAGGCACACGGGCCTGTGACTAGGCCGTGTAAGTCACATGGGTGTGTGGCAGGCCGTGCGTTCGGCCGTGTAACTCATTGTTCATTGAATTGAGGCCATACGAACATGTATCCAGGCCGTGTGTGGCTAAGGTAGTGCAGAGTTCACACAGGTATAAGACACGAGCGTGTTTCTAGGCCGCGTGACTCATTGTTTGTGACTTAGGACCACATGGGTAAGCACATGAGAGTGTGCCTAGGCCGTGTGAGTTATGTGGGTAAAGACACGGCCGTGTGTCCAAGCCGTGTAACTCTCTGTTTACAGGCTAAAACCACACGAGGCTAGGGGCATGGGCATGTGCCAGGCCGTGTGAGCTATACAGGCAAGGACACGGCCGTGTGGTAGTATAAGTAGGCCAAAACCCGTTTTTGAGTCCATAAATATGGTTTATGATTGATAATGATTTTTCCCTATTGTATGAATGATCAGAACTTGGTTGATTGAGAACTCTCTGATACTCTGTAACTGACACATGAATGTTATAACTGTAAGTACACTATGAATATCTGTACTCTGCATACGCATGGGTTGGGATGTTGTGAAGAAGGAAGTAATTTACTCTGAATTAGTGGTTAAGCCACTATGTGAATAGTTCTAATTCTGGCGATTTGACGCTATATGTTCCAGTAGCTAAGCTGTGTTACTGTAAACGTGTTAAATAGACACTTTGCGGTGTGTAGGGATGGATGAGCATTGAATGTCCTTAATAGTGTGTTGGGATGGGTGAAGATGGTGTGTAATGAATAGGGTTTAGGATTATCTGCATCTGAAACTGATCTGTGATATATATATGAAATTACATATATATATATATGTGTGTGTACAACTGATCTATTCTGAATCTGAATTGTAAATAGTTGTGTACCGAACTAAATCTCTGAATATAAGTACTTTACAAATAAATACGAACTAAATGATTTGACTACAATTACGCACTGAGTTCACAACTCATTTTATTTTTTGTTGGATTTCAGGTGATCCCCAGTCTTGATCGGGTCAGTGTCGCAAGAGCTAAGTCAACCCTTTTATCTTTTCTTATAAGTATTACCAATAGGGATTTGCATTTTATGGAATTTATGAAGATTATATGTTTTAAATTATTTTTATCTTCAATGATACATAGGAATGTTTTCGTTTGACTGTGTTATGATAGTACGGACTTTGGTATGGGTGTTGTAACCCTCCAAACTTGGTCTAGACGTCCAAATTGGATCTAGGGTGTTACAAATTAGGTGTAACTGCTTTGAAATTTTCAAGATGCCGACCTCACAACCGAGATATTAAAATGGGACTTTTTGGCTTGAAGTGCCGACATCAAGTTGCAATACGGGGTTGCACTTGGTTTGTGAGTGCTGATGCTCTATGCTCTGTGGCTGTTGTGCTAGGAGCTTGTCCAAGAATAGCCATTCACCATTTTACTTGATCTGATCTTGCTGCAACAGTCCACAGCTGCCTCCAGTTGATGCTTGTTTCAATAATTTTCAAGAAGATTCGATATCTATGGAGTTCAAAGAGAAAGGTGATATGAAGGAAGAAGCAACAATTGCTGACTCTGGGCTAAATAATTAAGGGAGGTTGATGGAGGCATCAAAGGAATAATCATATGATGCTTGCAAATGATTATGCTTTGCTTCCAATTAAGCAGAAGAAGCAACATTCCTGATGTAAGCCAAGTTGTCTTCTTAACCCAAACATATTTCAAAATTACTTCTGTTATGATTCTTCTTCTTGAAAACCCTGCACACAACCCACACATCTTCCTGCTAGTCAACACCAACGAGCAACCCATTTTATGTAGTCATTTTATAATGACTGATGAGTAAAGTAAATATTGTTTTATAGTGTATGTATATATGTGTATATGTATATATTCCCAGAACTTGACCAGAATCATCATCATCTAAGCGATACTCATGCATGATCCAATCAGTTTTCTGTCCATGAAGAGCACGTCCCGTGTAAAAAACTAGGGTTTTCCTCATCCTATTTCTCTTGGAGTTGCTAAGGTGGACAGCTCTACCTCTCTCTGTAGCCTTCCAAAAACCAAATATGGTTGCCCGGTTTGTTCGAGTTCTGGTTGGATATTTCTTGTCCTTGTGGCAATATGGCTGAAGCAATACCAATCGTTTTGAAGACTAGAGCTGATCTTGCATTTATCTACATGTTAAAAAAAAAGAATAGAAAAGTAAGCAATTAATCATAATCAATATAGATATAGAAAAGGTTGTGATGGTATACATATCCAAGAGGTTATCACTTGTTAATTAACCAGAAATACAATTATACATGCATAACGTAGAGAGAGGCGAAGCGAGGGCCCCAAATTAAATTTTAATTTTTTATAATTTATATCTTTATAATTTTTAAAGAATAAAATTAAATTTTTATAATTTTAAAGGGGTGAAAGTATAATTTTATTTTTATTAATTTAAATTTTTTAAAAAAATTTAAAAACTTAAATAATAATTTTATAGTTAAGGGGGCTGGGCCAGCCCCTTCTAGATTCGCCACTGAACGTAGAGTTATGTATGAGTAATGACATTTAAGGTCCCAAGGCACAAGTTTGTTGAGATCCACCTCCCTTATAACATCCAGGTCGATAGCTTCAAAGGAGACCTTTTTCCTCAGGTAATAATACAGAAGCTCCTCTTCTGTTGGGTGGAATCGGAACTAAAAGCTGCCTATTTCGAGCTGCCATCGTTTAAATTTCCTACCCCTCTCTGAAACAAGACGTAAGTATGGATATTATCCATAAGGACCATAATATCAGAAAGGATAGCTAGTGTGTGTGTGCATCATAATTAACCATAATTAGTTTAGTATATAAATGATCTGGAAAAAGCAGTAAGAAGTACTGTAGAAAGCTTCAAAAAAAAGAAAGCTCCTAGAAAGCTGATGACAGACTGATGGAATAAGCGAGAACACAAGTTGAAAGAAAACTAGTAGGAAAGATAAAGATTGAAGCAAAGAGAAGAGCGGCCGGGCGGCGGGCAGCAAAAAACAAGCGAACCTTTTGACTTACGTTGGAAGTAGTGCAGGTGATAACATAACACAACAAGCCTAGACTCAGAGGACAAGGCACGGTGGAAATGCAAGCAGGTAGAGATGGAGATAGTAGTAAGTTGACTGATTTCTTAGCTTAAAAGCCACGATGCTCGGAGCTTTTAACTCACATTGATTTAGAAAGAGTGGGTGGGCGGCAATGGCATGGTTCAGAGAATAAGGTGAACAGGATGGATTGGCTAGCTTATCTGGGTCCAGAAATAAATAACAAATGAAAAATATTATATATGATAAAGAAGAAGATTTACCAAAGCTAAAAAAATTATTTTAGAGACAAGGTGTGACAGAGAGAGAGAAAGAGAAGAAATTAACTATAAAATTGTGATCTCTTAAGTCAGAGTTTGAGTGAGAGGGTTCAGTCCTTAAAATCGCCTTATTTGAATGAGGAAATTCTTCCAACTGTCGTTTACTCTTAATATTACACTAAATGTTGAAATTATATTTATAAAAAATTAATGGGTTTTTAGTTGGAAGGATAAAACATAAAAGCATCTTATGTTGAAATATTATTGTATGATCTTTTTAAGATTTATTTTAAGTTGATTATTTTTAGATTTTAGGGTTAATCTATAATTTTACCGTTAAATGTGATAAGTTAGAAAGATATTCAAACCGTACATCAACTACCAGCAAATCGGGAAATCATCAATAAGCCTCCTTTCCTAAACAACTATCAAAACAAATATAAGCTATTTGCCACCTAGATCCTCAAGCTTCATTGGGAATATAAAGTTGTTAGTTATCAAACACCATGTGGGTTCAATGGCCCCATACTATCAAGTCAAAGTGAATGATAGGATTTGTCTCATCATAGACATCCTAGTCTTATCGAAGATCTGCCCCACGTGTTCTATAATGATGGCTAGATAATAAGTCTAACAAGTTAATATCATCCTATATTGGACCTTCAGGAGCGATGAAGGAGGGATCGACTCTCCGATAATACCAAGCCTATACTCTATATCAACTTATCATCAACTCTCAACCTCAACACTCCCCTCACCAGCACCCTTGCTAACTTCTAGCTCTTCGCCCCGACCGGATAAACCGACCTCCGCAGCAACCACCACCATCTCTTCCTTGTCTCCTCCTTATTGTATCACTGTATCAACAATACTTAACCTAAAAATTAAATTTTGACATTATAATGTGTTGTAATTGATGTCCACTAAACTGACTAAAAATTTGACTAAGGCAAGTGTACTTATCAATTAATAGTATTGCTACGGTGAGCAAAGATATCGTTCCTACGAAGACTAAAAGTATTAGTAATTACTGTCTTTCTATTATTTAACCAAATAATTTGAGTGATTGATTTAAAAATTAAAATTAACTAATTTAATTAACTACTTAACAGAACAAATAACAAAACAATCAACTAAACGATTAACAACCAAGAAGTGTAACAATAATTAGGAAAGAATTCACATAGATTTTATCTGTCACTATCAATCTAAATTACGCAATTTCTTTACTTAATATCTTGATCCGTAGAAATCCCTGAATTATGCTAATATCTCTTTAGAGAATAAGAGCAACTGACTCTACGTTGATTAATTGAAATTTCTTTCTAATTAAAACCCCTATTATCGCATTAACTCTATTTGTGGATTCCCCTATTAGATTTGACTCTAACTCGGTAGATTTATGTCGTCTTATTTCTAAGTTTGCATGCAACTCCACTCAATTACGCAAGATCTACTCTTAAATATGGTCTATTCCTCCTCTGATTTAAGCATATCGAACATTGATCAATATTGTAGAAATATCAAACCAAGAATTAAGCACACATAATTAAGAACAAGGTCTAAGTATTTATTGTGTAAAATAAAAATCAAACAACAAAGTGCATCATAGGGTTCATCTCCCCTAGGTATTTAGAAATTTAGTTCATGCTTGTAAAGAAAAACATCTCAGAGACAGTATATCCAAAAGAAATAAAGAAATTCATTATAATCTCTTGAGAAATCAACTAAGAGTCTTTGATCTTGACGGAAATCTGCTTCAGAATCAACTTCTATGGTGTTTTTTTGAGTTGTTTTCTTGAGTATTCTATGGTGGCTCACTCCTATCTTTTTATTTTTGTCATACATATGTTTTAGGATGTCTGAAAAACTTGTAAATTACGTTTTCCTGCAGTTCAGAGTCTCATTTCACGAAATGAACACGGTCTGCCACATGGCTGTGTGGCAATCTGTGTGGCTCACACGACCATGTAGAAGGGGTCAGCCCGTGTGGCTCTTGTACCTTACTTCGATTTTTTGATTTTCGCTCATTTTTCACTCTTTTTGTTCCCAAATGCTCTCCTAAGTATAAAGAAATGAATTTAAAGAATTAGTAGCATAAAATTCACCATTAACATCGAATAATCACCTAAAATCGCATTAACAATAGGATTAAAACATATTACCTGTAGCACTTATCAATTATTGATATTTATCATTATATTTTTGAATCAAATTTTACAATTATAATTTGCATGTCTTTAACATATCTTTGTTGAAAGAGAAAGTCCAAGAAAATAAGAGTTTGCCCCCAAAATCTTTTATACAAAAGCATTGCACAAGACAATCTATAAATTGAGATAAAAGAGCATTGCTGTTACAAGTTATGAAAGTATCATCAACGTACATTAGTAAAAATAGGACATGTTAGCAACTTTGGAGAATAAAAACATACGTGCTTGAATGTGAATTCTTGAATTCGATGTCTAAAAAGAAACTGACACAACTCATGATACCAAGTTTGAGTTTGAAACCATAAATAGCCTAAGCTTACATAACATATGTGGGATGATCAGAGTCCATGAAGCAAAAAGGTTGAGTCGTGAAAATGTTTTTAATGAGTTTGCCTCAAAGAAATGCATTATCAACATCCAATTGACGAAGTGATTATGCATTACTTATTGCAATATTAAGCACAAGTATTATTGTGGTGGGTTTAATACTAATATTAAAAGTTTTGTGATAGTGTATACCAGGCCTTTAATGAAAGCCTTTCACCACAAGTTGTGAATTGAACCATCAGAATATCTTTTAATATGATAAATCCAATCACAACCAACTAGATTCATCAGATGGAACTAACTCTCATGTTCCATTATGAACTAGACCATCATAGTTTTCAGACATTGCTTGACACCAATCATGATCTTTAAGGGCTTACTAGGTTTAAAGATAGGTGAAGTGGTTTTTCCAATGTGAAGGTTGAGTTTGTGTATTAGTTTGGTGGCTCATGTGGTGTTTTGAATGGGTTGTGGAGGTTGCAGGTTGGTTTGTATTTCTGTGGGTTGATGAGAGGAATTAGTCGTTGGATGGTGAGTTGGAGACTTATGAAGCATCATTGTGCAAAGGCAATTCTTGATGAAGTAAGATTTGGAATACTAAGGGCAAAGGGAATCCAAGTATGAGAAGTGGGATGTGGTGTAAGAAAAAACCGATTCTACAAATTTGACGTGACCAGAAACAATGATTTTTTAGGTAAAAAGGGTCAAATAATAAATATGCACTTTGACATAAAGAGTAGAAAATAAAATACACAATTTTTGTTGAAGTTTATAAATAACACAAACACCCAAAAATATTAAGTTTGGAGTAATTAGGACTTTTGTGGAAATTTAATTCATAGCCATAAATAATAATAAAAAAAAAGGAAAAAAGATCCAGCTAGAGTTTGCTCACTCACCCACATAGGGTAAAACTAAAAATAGAATTCATTAAATTATTTTATTACTTCTTTAGAGTTGAAGAAACTGATTAAAAGAATTGAATTAAAAATAAAATTAACATATATTAGCATGAAAAACATTTAAAATTTTTATGATACTTTTTAAAAAAATTTAAATATATTAAATTGGAAAAATACCTTATTTTATTTTTAATAATACCGACACAACACACAACCCAATACCATGTATAGAAAGGGATTCTCACGCAACCTCGTATGCTCACATTCTCTTCTCTGATTGCTTATTAGCTATATTTATATTTCTAATAAAATGCTAAAGCTAATCTGTCTGCCGTTACCTTAACGAATGCTAAACCACACAGTCTTTATTTTAAATTATATAATGTGTAGTTAATTCATGCATGAATTTCTTTTTCTAGCAATGCAAATATAAACATTTACTAAAATTAATAAATCAAGATTATTTAATAAATGGTATTTATCACTTTTATATTTATTAATCATATTGAAATCTATATAAAAGGATCTTCCTTCTTACATGTCACATACCCAACTATTTCTTTTTCTTTTTACATTTTAGTTAAATTTAAATTTTAATGTATATATATATATATATATATATATATATATATATTAAATTTTAACATAATTTAGTCCTATATTTTTATAATACTATTAATTATTCCTTACACGTCCCACATGCAACCATTTTTCCTTTCCTTCTTTAATTTTTCATTTTATAATAAAAAATTAAATTTTAGTTTTCGTCCTCTAATATGTCTAAACTTGATATTTAATCTATACATTTTAATTTTTAACATAATTTGATTCCTATATTTTTATAATGTTATTAATTAGTCAAAATAGTTGATATAATTAATTGTTTCGTTTAAACATTACATAGTTATATATAGTTTAAATACCATAAGAGTCTTAAAGACCAACCACGAGCTTTTCATTTCTTTTAGGTTTATGTTGCTTTATTTTATTTTATTTTTACATTATAAGACAATAGTCAAATTTCAATTTTGGCCTCTAGACTATGCTAAAACTAAATAGTAAATCTATATACTTCAAATTTCTTTTTACATAATTTAGTCCATCCACTTTAATGTAATTAGTTAGTCTAAATAATTAATATTATTAACTATTTCAATCAAAATGCTAACATCAATTTTTCTTAAAAAGAATATAATTCTAATAGGAAAAAAGTTATCTTGACAATTGAATGTGTTGTTAAGAAAATCCTAATGAATAATTTCAACGTTATTTTTATTGTTAAATGACTACTAAGTGATTTTTCTAAAAAAAATTAAAATGTCACACTGGAGAATTTAATGGAAGAATTTCAAAGATGGTAATAACTGTAACACCCATAACCAGTATTCGTCGCCAGAATAGGGTTACAGAGCATTACCAAACTTATTTCATAAACAATCATACATTCCACATGCATTTTCCATTCCCAAATAAAGTCATTCACAATCAATCATACAGTTCTTAATACGAGCCTACGAGGCCCAAATCATGCATTAAAAGTGGTTCGGGACTAAACCGATAACTTAGAAAATTTTTGGAAAACATAAATTTTTTTTCAAAATACAGGGACACACGCCCGTGTGGTCCGGCTGTGTGTCTCACACGGCCAAAGACACACCCGTGTCACAGGCTGTGTGGACATTCGAAATGGGATCGCATGGTCGTGTCCCAGCCCGTGTCTGACCCCGTGTAACTCTCTGACTTGGGTCACACGGCCAACCATACACTCGTGTGACTAGCCCGTGTACCTTTTGAAATGGCCTCACACGCACGTGTGCCAGTCCGTGTACTAGGTCGTGCCAAAACTGTAAGCTATACTGACTTATGCCACACGGCCAGGTCACATGCCTGTGTGCTGGGCCATGTGGAGCATACTGACTTGGTTTCTAATTATGTACAAGGGGACACACGGCCGTGTCATCAAACCGTGTGTCACACACGGCTGAGACACACGCCCTTGTTGTAATAGCCCGATTTAGACCCTAATCGGAACGACGGTTTCGGGACCACGAATCCGAGTTAGAAATATACTTAAATATTATTTTTCATATTTATTATATGTGAATTTGCATGTGTGAAAGTTTCGTACGAAAATTTGATTGTTGGTGTGCTTAATTTAATAAAAAGGGCTTAATCACGTAAATTGAAAACTTTGTAGTTAATAGCATAAGGGCCAAATTGTTAATGGCTTTGTAAGTTGAAGCATTTAAGTGGCAATTTGACCATATTTAAATGTTATGGACGGTAGTGGCCTTGTGTATAATGGTTTCATAATTTTATTTTAAAGGTTAAAAATGTAAACTTATTAAAATGTTAATATATTAATAAAACATAAAAAAGTCTTCATACTTTTATTTTGCATGACCGAAACTTAAAGAAAAATAAGGTTTAGAAAGCTTTGAATATTCGGAAATTTGGAAGCTAAATCAAGGTATGTTTTTGTTTCGGTTTTTGATAATTTTTACGTTTTTGAGATCGTTGCTTGAATCTTGTCCAGGCCATGCTCGAATTTCGATTTTGGTGAATATTTTGAGTTATGGCATTGATGAATATTTGTGTTTTGTGATGTTTGATGATAAATTATGAAAGATATGTTTTGGATTAATATGTTTTGTGTTGGAGTTTTTGATGATTTTGAGTAATTAGGACTAAATTGCAAAAATAATAAATTGAGGGACTAAAATGAAAAATAAATGAAATGTGTGTATTTATATGTGTTAGATGAACATTCGGCATGAAGATTTTGTGTATTTTGTATTTTATGCAATTAGGACTAATTTGTAAAAAGTATGAAATATCAAGGGTAAAATAGTAATTTGTCTATTTATGTGTTGTTGGATTAAATTGAATGAAATTTTGTTTAAATGAGGTTAATTTGAAATTATATAGATCAAGAACAAAAGAAGTCGGACTTGGATCGGGGAAAAGTAAAAATAGTTGAATAGCCGATTTATAACGTTCGTCGATATCCGAGGTAAGTCTTTAAGCAATTAAACATCATTTATATTGAATGTAACTTGGTTTAATATGCTGTTTTGGAATCAATAGATTCATAAAAGAGCTAGCCGAATGTGTTTAAGCATAGAAATATTGTATTTGAGTTTAATTCGATTGAGTTATATCATTTGAAAGTATGTATAATCTATATGGAATATCTGGAGTTTTTGTTATATGAATTGTGTATAAGACAGCTTTATAATAGTGATATTCGGGCTTTGAGTTGGTAAATTTGATCAGGCTTTATGCTTAGCAGGCTTATTGCCGGTGAATAAAAAAACCAGACCTTGAGTCTAGCAGGCCTTGTGCCGGTGTGTGATTCAGGTTTATGCCTAGTAGGTTTTATACCGGTGATTTATTTTCAAGCCTATGCCTATAAGATTTCAAGTTGATGTGGGAATTGAGCAAGTAAAATTGAGCTAAATGACCTTGTATATTCGGCCACATAAGTATGTACATATGTGATGTTGTATTGGATCTTGAATATTCGGCCATGAAGGTATGCACAAATGTGATTTTATATTTGAATTTGTATATTCGGCCATATAAGTAAGTACATATGTGATGTTAAATTTGATCTTGCATATTTGGCCATATAGGTAAGCACATATGTGCTCTTATATTTGATCTTGTACATTTGGCCAAATGAGTGATGTTAGTATACGAAGTTTAATTTTGTTTTGTGAGTTTGTGTAAATGTGTGGAAGTATATTTGGATATATAATGATATTTGGTTTGGTTTAATTAAGTTGATAATATTATTGAAATGTTTATTTGCTTATGACTTACTAAGCTAAGTTAGCTTACTCTGTGTGTTATGTTTATTCTGTTTTATAGATTTTGGATTCAAGTTACAAGCTCGGGGATCGTCAGCAAAGTCTTTCACACTATCGACTGTCTTCGATATTTTAATAAGCGAATTTTCGAACCTATGGCATGTATAGACTAGATTATGTTTTGGAATATTGTATTTTGGACTATGTTAAATGTGAGCCATGCGAAAATGGCTTAATTGCTATGCTTGAGTTCGGTGTTGGTTAAATTATAGTTTAAGTTTATTTTGATTATTATGCCGAGTACCATGGTTGATTATAAGTTATGTTATGTGCTTGTATTCGGAAATGATATGGATAAATAGGTTATGTTATGTTTTAATGAATGAAACTTGATTTGATTATTAATGGTTTAAAAATGTTAATGAGATACGTGGATGTTTGAATATGAATTGATTTTGTTGGTATGGTTTGCATGGTAAATGTATGTGTACTTAAAGTGATTTAATGTTATATGAAAGTTGTATAATGTATATGTTAGTACTTTAATTACGATCATAAAAATTGATTGTACATGATATAATGTACAAATGCCGAATATAAGTTAATCAAATTGAGTGATTATGTGTATATGGTTTTGTGGGTTCTATTAATGTATAATTTTGGTATGCTTTTGTACATGGCGTGGCAATGATATATATATATATATATATATATATAAAATGCATGACTTCTAGATATATATGTATATAATATTCTTTGAACATATGTTTTGGTTATAAAATAAAAATATGCTTAATTATGTGGCTTGTTAATTAACAGAGATCAATAAGTTTGTATAGGTAATTTGGGCGATCAAATAAGTAAAAGATTAATGTGGTTTTTGTTTAGTTTAAAATAGTACATTATGTGTAAATTTTGTTTTAATCATTGAATAGTTTAATTGGCTAATTTAATGATATATCTGTATATATATATGAATATGAACTGTGTTAACATGAGAATGTTCGGAATTGTACTTATGTTCTGTAATGCCTCGTTACCCTAGTTCTGCGACGGATATGGGTTAGAGGTGTTACACGTGTCTATGCCCGTGTGGACAAAAATAGACTATTTACCAAGTCATCTTTCTCACCCAAACTTGCATCAACCTAAACATTGTCAAATGACAAAGGCATTCAAAACAATCTTATTCAAGCCTAAAATCATGCTATACCAATATCAACAACTATATTGCTCATAAGATCATGTTTTGCAAATTCAAAACATACAATTTCACATTCACAAATCACCTAAATGGTCACTCTCAAACATGCATTATTTTGCCTAAAACCACAAGCATACCATATCTTTCAATTCAACTATTTGGTTATCAAAATACCAATCCACAACGAGCATTCACATGTCAATTAACAACCACATAACAAAAGGTCATTTCCACATATATATACATAACCAAATATACCAAAATAAGTCAAATCACATGGCTATACACATAACCGAAACATACTTCATTTACAAGCCAAATCAATTGGCTAAATCCATTATCAACATATAGATCATATTAACCACAACTCCTATACATGCCATATAACCAAATACATAAGCTCAAAAATACCAAAACGATAGCTGGATAGTGTGATGAGATCTTCGACAACTCCCAATCCGAGCAAGCTTTGAAAATCACTATAAGACATGGAAAGGTAAACAGAGTAAGCTATTAAGCTTAGTAAGCTTGTATGCTAAATAAGTAAAACTTACAATTCAAAAACTTAAACATCACATATGCAATTCAATTTAAATCCAAAATTTAACACATGTTTAATCCAAAAGTTAGACACGAATTCCATCTATTTTCTCGATTCAACAATTGTATAATTCACGTAAATACCTATACTAACTCCTATCAATTTCATACTCCTCTAATTTATCGATATACCCGTTGAACCATTTGGAATAATATTGGATACTAGGGAATCTCGTACCCTAAGTGCCAATACATAGCCGAAGCTATCTCAATCTCATATCTCATATAATGCTCACTCTCGAGCTATCAACGGGTCTGCTCACACAAGCTGACGGTCAAGACATAACTACAAGGTCCTGCTTAGACAAGTTGACAAGAATCCGCAACACATGCCAAAAAACTCAGCCACCGGTAGAACGTATGAACCAGCACCCAAAACACATAACCCATAATGACATGTCATTTGTATCCTATCTATTCCTAAGATTCAACCGGGATTTAACATTACCGAATTTTCATCGAACATTTCCGTAAGATAGTATTCATAATTAATTCAATAATAAAACATTTAAAACACAATTATATTAACGCTTATTAACTACGAACTTACCTCGTTTACAAAAATGACATAATAGGATCGACTAGTCCAAAACTTTATCTTTCCCTTGATCAAGTTTTGTATGAGGCTTTTCTTGATCTATATAGTCAAATTCAATCCATTTATTATTTATTCTATTCAATTTAGCCTAAATACATTTTACACTTTTACCCCTAAACTTTTGCATTCTTTATAATTTAGTCCTTAGCTCATAAAAATACAAATTCATGCAATTAAGTCCCTACCCATACTAGTCGAATTTCTTTTATTCTATAGTAATCCATATTTTTCATTATTTCACACATCTACCACACAATTTATCACATTTCTCAATTTAATCCCTAATTGATAATTTTATCAAAAATCACTTAACAAATGTTGTTTATCTAACAATAACCATTCATTTTCTATCATCAAACATCAAAATACACACATATTCATCAATATAAAAATCCTAAACCTTTAACAGTTTCACAAATTAGTCCCTGGGCTAGCTAGATTAAATTACAATGACTCTGAAAACATAGAAATCATTAAAAACAGGACAAAAATCACTCACCAATTGCACACACAAGCTTGGCCGAATGTAAAGGATGAAAATGACTTCTCTTTTCCCTAGTTTCGGTTGAAGATGAAGAAGAAAAAGATGATATCTTGTTTTATATCATTTATTATAACATTAATTATCAATTACCAAAATTAACCTTAAAAATTATCACAAATTTCAAAATTACCAAGCCATTATCATCTACTAACATATTAATGGGCTATTTACCACATAAGGAGTATAGCTAAAGGCACGTTTAGCTAATAGAATTCAACTTTTACACTTTACGTGATTTAGTCCTTTTTATCAAATTAAGCATTCAAATGATAAAATTTCTTAACGAAATTTTCATACAATATACCATCATGCTGTAGGCCTCAAAATAATAATAAAATAAATATTTTGACCTCAGATTTGTGGTCCCAAAACCACTGTTCTGATTTGACTAAAAATAGGCTGCTACAATAACTACATCTAAATCTTTACTTTCGAAAAGAAGAGGACTATTATAACACCCTTTACCCGGTCCAGTTACCGAACCCAAGCTGCAGGATGCTATAACAGTTAATAGGATCAATCACTTACATTTAACATCCATAATGTTCAATAAATCAACAAATACAAGTCATGGTTCATGCTTATTATAAATTACAAACAAATTTGAGTTTTAATCGAGCTTACAAAAGCTCTTAAGTTGACCTGAGTATAAATAAGGACTAAATTACAAAATTTTAAACAACTAGGAAAAAATCACAAAATAGGGCCATACGGCCGTACGCCTAGCCCATGTTAAAAACTGAGACCGTGTAATCTGGATTCATACGACCGGGTATCTAAGCAGCGTAACTAACTGAGGTCGTATGGACTAAAATATAAAAATCGTACAAATATTCACATGGTCATGTAGTCAAGCCGTATGAGAGACTATGACCATGTTTAACCAAAACCATCAAGATCATATAGAGCACATGGCCATGCAACTTGCCTATGTATAACACACGATCTTGTGTTAGCCTGTGTGTGCCAAAATATGCCTTTTAAATCAAGCCACACAATTGATTCTTACTTGATCCATAAACAAGCCTTTAACCATTCATTAGACTTGTTCATAATGCATCAAAATATACCTAAAATACAATTTATAAAACCACCGTAAGTGCAGAACCAACATGTCACAATTGGCATCTCAGCTCAACAATTCACAAGCAAGCCATTCATCATTAAACATACCAAATATTCATACCTAACTACCGCCACATGATCATCATTCCAAATGCCAAAATTTCATCAAGCAAAGTTCACCAAAATGACCAAAAACATAAATACCAATTCATGCCACAACAAGCCATTACACATTAAAGCTTAGCATTACACATAAATCACATCAAAATGGCACAAAACATAAATTTCAACTTCACATTTTATAACCATTTACACCTATATACATGCCACTTATAATCGGGTCAAATCTAGCAAAAGAGTTGGTGGTTAGTGTGAGCTCCGGAGACAATCAAATCGTCAACACATTTTTCGACAATCTACAAAGAAAGAAAATGAAACAAAGGTAAGCTTACTTGAAGCTTAGTAAGTTCATATGAAAATTAACTTAACATACCTTATCGGTATAGCACATTAAGTATTGAAAACAAAAGGCACGACATGTCATATCCTTGGCATCCTTCCATAAGAGAACCAATAAGTTAGTATTTCACATTACAAGATCATGGTATTTAAATTCTTATACATGAATGGCCATACTACTTTATATCATGCCATTCAACCTTGTTACTTATGTAAACTGTAACAGCCTGTTTTTCAATAGTGTCAGAAACGGAGGTTTTGGGACCACAAATTCGACGAGTGAGTTCGTATAATTAGTATTTAAATTATACGAGTCAATAGTAATTTTTATATTGAATTTTGATTTAAGGAATTTTAACTAATTGAATTAAAAGTTACTATAAGTGTTTCAGTTCAAAAGTTAAGTGGTTATTGAAAACAAGGTATTAGGACCTTGTTTCCGTAATTTAAGGCCGTAAATATTTAATATATTTTTATTAAATATTTATAGAGTCGTATTACATGTGAATTGAAGTTTGGTCCGATAATGATTTATTGCTTAATGACGGTAAAATGATTAAACTGTAAAAGAGGTAAAAGTTAATTACTATAGATTTAAAATAGTAAAGGAACCAAAATGGTAATTTAACCATGGTAAAAAAGTCCAAGGGAAGTGGATATGATTAATCCACTAACTTTTGGGTTATTTGTTCATTTAGTCCTAATTAGTTTAGGTTAAATTGAAATAAAATTTAATTAACTAATAAATTAAAACAATTGAAGGACCAATTGTGCAATTAAACCTTCCTTGAATGGTAAATATACCATAGGTGATGAGTGTGGACGGTAATGGGCTTGAAATTGTTAAAATTGAATGGAAATTAAAAGGGTAAAATGGTAATTTAATAATTATACATAATGTAAATAAAATAAAAGCTAAAATAACTATCATATTTTTAATTTTCTTCCTTCAAAAATTGAATAGCCATGGAAGGAGAGGAGCAAGCATTTGGCCAAGCTTAGGGTTCCTCGTTTGACAGGTAAACCTTGTCTATTTTTAGTAATTTTTATGTTTCTAAGCTCGATTTAGCTCGATTTAGCTAACCTGATGTCTAATTTGTAAAACTGTCAAATGTTTTGGATTATGCCATTGATGAGTTATGAACATTCTTGGACTTTTGTGATAGATCATTGAGTTTGGTTGTTAAATAAGACAAGTAATTTTTGGTAATTTTAAGGTTAAAGGACTAAAATGTTAAAGTGGTTAAATTATAAGGACTTGATGTGAAATAACAGCAAGTATATGCTGAAATAGGGTAGTATATAGTTCGGTTGAACTTAAATTTGATTAAAATTGGTTAAATTGTAAGTTTTGAGCTTAGAGACTAAATTGCACAAAAGTAAAATGTCAGAGGTAATTTTGTAAAAATGTCAAAAAAGACTTAATTGTATAAAATAGTTAATTATGTTGCTAAAAATTGATAGTTGAATGAAATTATTATTTAGATCAAGGACGAGCTGATAATCGAGGAAAAGAGAAGATTACTGAATAGTCTCTAAACTTTTATTATTGTTGCAGTTGGTTTGGTAAATTCGTTCGGTTTAATTTTAGTACATTTTTAAAGATATTATATGAACCTAATTACATAATGTTGGATTATATTGATGTTTGTAAATGAAAATGGAAATAATGAATTAATACAACGCCGATCACTGATTGAGATACTCTGAATTGTTACTGCAAATCAGTCCTGTAAGCTTGCACAATAAAGTAATTGATTAGTTGTTGTTCTGTGAATTATTGAATAATTTAAGTATACTGCATTTAAATTTGCTTGTATAGTAAATATTAACTTGTGGAATTGAATCAAATTGAAATGAAATTATAATTGAGGATAATGATTAGAAGTGAGGAATGAATATAATTGAATTCATGTGACAAAGAAACACTTAAATGATTATATGATATGTTAGTTATTATTTATGTTACGAATGAAATTAAATTGATTGATATATGGCAATTAGTAAATTGAACTAAATTACATTATTAGTTAATTCAGTGTTATGGCTGATAAATAAGAATTATATGGATGTGTGCTCATAATGGTGTAATGTAAAGAAAGTTAATTGAAATGGACATGGTATATGACCCATATGAACCTCGTAATACTTGGAACACAAAGGACATGTCATTAGGGCTTATACAATTTCGGGTGCTAGTCTTAGATGTCCTACCGATGGATAGTCCCTATGTAATACCCCTACCCGTATTCATTGCCGGAATAGGGTACGAGGCATTACCGGAGTTTACGAATTAATTTTTTTCAATTCAACATATTTTCATGATAGATTCATGCATTTATATAAGATAACGTCATCACATATCTATAACTGTGTTTGTTAACCATACTAATGGCTAACTTTACATTCATTTCACGTTAACATTTATTTTGTTAGCTTATACAGCCATTGATTTCCAAAATAAAGTTTCTTTATACACAAATCCGAGGTTGACGATGTGATGTGTCTCCGAACAAATCCGACCTCCGAGCTCTTAACACTACAAAATAGGGAAAAAGGAAGCGGGTAAGCACTTTGTGCTTAGTAAGCTCATGTAACAAGAATTATACTTACCTAATATTTTCAATACAATATAATAAACATTCATATATCCATTCAATGCATTATTACCCTAACATGCACAAACTCAACATTCAAGTTAGTACAATAATTTCCATGTATCAATAATATATATATATACCATGATTGATGTACTCATCAATACCATGATTTTCATTCCTTATTATTTTTCATATTTATCCATTGAATTTATCGAATTTCGATGGATTTTCAGAGGTACACTTTTAGTGTACAATTCGGTCCGTCAATTCATATTCATGTGTGCACATTTCCATTTCAGAGAGCACACTCCATGAACCTCAACCTTGCAATGGATTACCATCGAGCTAAATCCCGCAATATAAACTCATAGAGTATTGTCGGGATTACCATCCAACCTAAATCCCAGCAACGACAATTACTCTAATGAGCTTGGATCTGAATTACAGTCGAAGCTAAATTCAGACCTAATTCGGATTACCGTCCGGCTAAATCCATTTTACACATATTCTTCGGAGGGCTATATCAGATAGGATCACCCGTCCGGCTAGATCCTTTTTACCGTCAATTCCTTTTCGGACATCCATCGAATTTTCCTTTCATTCAACCGGATTTCTTCCCATTTTATCAAATATATCAATGTTTCATAAATTTTCATACAATGAACATTCAAATCATATTCACATCAATAACATACAATCTCAAGCATTTAAGAATATAATTCAAGTTACGAACTTACCTTGATACTTGTTTGTAAACAAGAAAATCTATTAATCCCGAACTTTTCCTTTCCTCGATCTAGCTTCAGTATTTGAATCTTCCGGATTTGGTGCAAAATTATGAAATACCAGCTTAGAGAACCCTCCTATGGCGTTTTTAGCTGCTGGAATTGAAGAGAAATGAAGAGAAATCTAGATATTTCCTATTTAGTCCTAGTTTTATTTAGTTAATTTTGCAATATTCCAATTTTACCCTTAATTTATCAATTTTTCTGCGATTTCATACCCTTGCCGTCCAGCCCAAATAACTTTTGGGTCTAATTGCCTTTATATCCTTTCTCATTAGACTAATAAGCTATTTAATCACTCTAGCAACTTTTATACCTATTACAATTCAAATCCTTTTCATTTAATTGACTACCCAAACATTAAAATTTCCTAACGAAATTTTAATACCACATTAATAACATTTCATAAATATTTATAAAATTATTTTTAACTTTCGGTTTCGAGATAGAGGTCCCGATACCTTATTTTACCCAATTTCTTCAATAATTTCTTTTTCTAACTAATCATTAAATTGATAAAATTTTCCTATCAATATTTTCATACGATTTTCCTATCATATAAATTTTCAAGCCAAAATATTAAATAAATTTCTCTTTAAATCGGATTTGTGGTTACGAAACCACTGTTCCGATAACATTGAATTTACGCCATTACAACTCTCCCCCCCTTTTAAGGATTTTCGTCCTCGAAAATCTTACCAGTAAAGAGGTTTGGGTATTGTTTCCTCATTGCCTCCTCCGGTTCCCATGTTGCTTCCTCAATCCCGTGCTTTTGCCACAATACTTTCACCAAATTTATCTTTTTATTTCTAAGCTCTTTTGTCTCCCGTGCCAATATCTTGACCGGTTATTCACTGTAAGTCATATCTGGTTGAATCTCTACTTCATCAAAGAAATAACATGTGAAGGATCGATCGATATCGTCGTAACATAGATACATGAAAACATTATGGATTCTATCAAGTTCCGTGGTAATGCCAATCGATAAGCGATCGGTCCAATTCTTTCTATGATTTCATAGGGCCGATAAATCTTGGACTCAATTTACCCTTTCGATCGAATCGAAGAACTTTCTTCCAAGGAGACACTTTCAGAAATACCTTGTCACCGACTTGAAATTTAATCTCTTTTCGCTTAAGGTCGACATATGATTTTTGACGATCGGAAGCTGCTTTTAGACTATCTCGAATAACCTTTACTTTTCTTCTGCTTCCGGATCAAATCAACCCCATGTATCTTCCTTTCATCGAGCTCATCCAATATAACGGTGTTCTACATTTTCTACCATACAAAGATTCATACGAGCCATTTTAATACTAGATCGATAACTGTTATTGTAAGCAAATTCAATCAAAGGTAGATACCTCTCCCAATTACCTTCAAACTCTAGTATACAACATCGAGCATATCTTCCAATACTTGAATTACACGCCAGATTGACCATCCGTCGAGGATGAAATGCAAGGTTGAAATACAACCGAGTACCCAAGGCTTCTTGCAATTTGTCCCGAAACGAGACGTAAATCGGGATCTCTATCTCGATATAATGGAGACAGGCACTCCATGTAACCCGACAATCTCGAGATATGTACAGTTCAAATAGTTTATCTAAAGAATAATCCATACGTCTTCGAATAAAGTGAACTGACTTTGTCAATCGGTCTACAATCACCCAAATAGCATCTTTTTCCTCGGAGACAAATGTAGCCCGATACAAAATCCATAGTAATTCTTTCCCATTTCCATTCCTAGATAGTAATTGGTCAAGTAACCCAAAGGTACCGATGTTCAAATTTAACTTGTTGACATATTAAACACCTTGATACAAACTCGAGATATCACGTTTCATTCCGACCACCAAGACATCTTTTTCGAGATCATTATACATTTTATTACTCCCGGATGTACGACATAGTACTACTGTGGGCCTCGCGTAGAATCTTCTATATGAGCTCAATTCGAGGTACACATACCCTACCTCGAATAATAAACAATCATCGAACCAATCAAATTCGAATCATCACCGACTCACATTGTGCCCGTTTAACTCAGAACTTCTCATCATTCTTCCGAGCTTCACATATTTGCTTGTAAAAATGTCGGTTTAGCTCTCAATTCAGCTAGGATTGAACCATCATCACCAATGATAACCGGGTATTCATAGCTCGTAAAAAAAGAGATTTCCTACTCAAAGCATCAGCTACAACATTAGCCTTACCGGATAGTAATCAATAATCAAATCAAGTCCTTTATCGTTCAAGCCACTGCTATGTCTCAAATTCAAATTTTTCGTGTCATCAAATATTTCAAGCTTTTATGATCAAGATAAATATGACATTTCTCACCGTACAAGTAATGCCGCCATATCTTCAAATAAAATACAATAGCGACTAATTCAAGATCATGTCTTGGGTAATTTCTTTCATGTGGTTTAAGTTGTCTTGAAGCATAGGCTATTACTTTACCTTCTTGCATCAAAACACAACCTAAACCATTTAATGAGGCATCATTGTAAATAACAAATTCCTTACCCGGTTCAGGCTGCACTAATACAGTACTTTCGTTAATAGGTCTTTCAATCGGTTGAAACTTTGTTGACATTCATCACCCACTCGAACTTTACATCTTTACGCAATAATCGAGTCATTGGAGAAGCTATCATAGAGAATCCTGTACAAATCTCCGATAATAACCAAATAAACCCAAGAAACTTCTAACTTCGGATACATTCTTCGGTGGACTCCAATTGACAATAGCTGAGATTTTACTTGGATCTACCCTGATGCCTTCAGCAGATACAATGTGTCCAAGAAAACTCACTTCTCGAAGCCAAAATTCACATTTACTGAATTTAGCATACAACTGCTTCTCTCGTAGAATTTGCAACACAATTCTCAAATGTTCTGCATGTTCTTCTTCATCCCGAGAATAAACCAAAATATCATCAATGAATACTACTACAAATCTGTCTAAGTACGGTCTAAATATCCGGTTCATCAAATCCATGAATACTGCAGGTGCATTAGTTAGCCCAAACGGCATAACTAGAAACTCATAATGCCCGTACACGGTTCTAAAGGCATTTTTTGGCACATCGACTCCTTTACCAGAATCGATAATAACTCGATCGAAGATCAATCTTTGAAAACATAGTAGCACCTTTCAGTTGATCAAATAAATCATCAATCCGGTAACGGTACTTATTCTTTATGGTTACTTTATTAAGTCAGCGGTAGTCGATACACAATCTCAAAGACCCATCTTTCTTTTTCACAAATAGAACCGGAGCACCCCAAGGTGAATGACTCGGTCGAACAAAACCCCAGTCAACAAGCTCTTGCAATTGTGTCTTTAACTCTTTTAATTCTATAGGAGCCATCCAGTACGGAGCTATGGAGATCGGAGTAGTTCCCGAAATCAAATCTATAGAAAATTCCACTTCTCTTTCTGGTGGCAATCCTGGTAATTCTTCTGGAAACACATCGGAAAATTCACATACCATCGAATCGCCTCAGATCTTTGACTCGATACCTTGGTGTCGAGTACATAAGCCAAGTAAGCATCATACCCTTTTTGACATACCTCTGTGCTGCCATTACTGAAATCATATCAGATTTAACCCGGAGTAACTCACCATTCTGACATTTTAACACAATATATTTTTGTTTACAATTTACTACCGCATCATGTTTGGGTTAACCAATCCATACCCAATATCACGTCAAATTCATCAAATGGCGGTAACATCAAATCACCGGAAACAATAACCTCTTACCATCGGTGGACAATTTTACAAATTTTATCCACTAACACATACCGCCTGGGGTTCAAACTTTAACCACAAATTCAAGAGGTTCAACAGATAAATTTTAACAATTGCAAGTTTAACACATATATATGAATGCGTCGAACCAGGATCAATCAATGCAAGAATATCGGATCAAGTAAAGAAAATGTACCAAGAATAACATCGGTGTCAAGCATTTTCTCCGCACGAATGGCATATGTCCTAGCAAGTGCTCGTACTCGTGCCTACCTATAGTATCTTTTGTAGCTCCTCGACTACCAATCGACATTACCGGATGGTCGAGGTGGTCCGCCTCGAAACTAGATTACTCGGCCGATATATGTTCAACTTCTTTTCAACCCTTTTGGACAATCTCGAGAAATGGTCAAAAGAACCATATCGGAACAAGCCCCACTTTTAAATCGGCATTCACCAAAATGAGCTTTATTACAGATCGGCATCTCGGTTTAGAGTGCCAACACCGTCATTGATGGAGTAGAAGGCCTTGGATTAGTGCGTTGAGAACCTCGTTCTTTGCCCGAATACCCAATGGTCAAGTAGAACGATCCCGATATTTCTTCAATTTCTTTGAAGCGAAAACCGGATTTTCCCATCTGTCTTTTACTAAAAATTCGAGCTTCCTCTCAGCCTGTTTCTTTTCTTTGCTCAATTCTTCTGCTTTATAAGCTCTCTCTGCCAATGTAGCAAACTCTCGAATTTCAAAATTCCGATCAGTAACTTAATGTCTTCGTTCAACCCTTCTTCGAATCGTTTGCACATTTTAACTTCTGACTGTACCCATTCTCGAGCATATTTACTCAATCGAACAAATTCTCTTTCATATTCAGATACTGATCTATTGCCCTATTTTAGCTCAAGAAATTCTTTTCTTTTCTGGTCAAGGAACCTCTGGTGATATTTTTTTTCGAACTCGATTCGAAGAATACCCATGTAATTTCTTCTTTTGGAACAATGAAGCTTTAGTATTCCACCAATGGTAAGTCAGTATCTTTTAGCGGTGAGACGGCACATTTCGACATTCTTCCGGTGTACAAGATAATTCTTCCGAACCCGAGTAGTATTTTCTAACCGAATTGACTGCGTTCGAATCATCATCAACTGCTGCTCAAAATTCTTCTACCCATATTTTGAATTTTATCTATGGAGCTTTCCTTTTCTCGATGATTCAAGACTGTACCTTGTGGGATCTCGAACCGTGAAGGAGCAGGAGGGGAGCTTGAACTTGTCGCACTACTGGGTTAGTTCTTAAGTATTGATTAAACCATTCATTCATCATTTGAAAGAAGGTCGTTTTGCCTCCTCCCTCGACCTTCCGCTCTCGGCCTTCTATCGCTAGTTTCTTCTCTTTGTCTTCAAGCGGGAGCATGACTCCACTTCCTCAGATTGAGCTCGGTCGGATGACATTACTATAAGAAAACACATTTTAAATGGTCGGAGATATCACACTATCAATAATAATTTAAATGGCATGTATAGCTAATCCTCAGATTTGCTACATCGGTCCTAGAATCGACTAAACCGTAGCTCTGATACCAATAAATGTAATACCCCTACCCGTATTCATTGCCGAAATAGGGTACTAGGCATTACCGGAGTTTATGAATTAAATTTTTTTTTTTCAATTCAACATATTTTCATGATAGATTTATGCATTTATATAAGATAACGTCATCACATATCTATAACCAGGTTTGTTAACCATACTAATGGCTAACTTTACATTCATTTCACGTTAACATTTACTTTGTTAGCTTATACATGCCATTGATTTCCAAAATAGAGTTTCTTTATATACCGAAATCCCGAGGTTGATAAAGTGATGTGTCTCCCACCAAATCCGACCTCCGAGCTCTTAACACTACAAAACAGGAAAAGGAAGCGGGTAAGCACTTTGTGCTTAGTAAGCTCATGTAACAAGAATTATACTTACCTAATATTTTCAATACAATATAATAAACATTCATATATCCATTCAATGCATTATTACCCTAACATGCACAAACTCAACATTCAAGTTAGTACAATAATTTCCATGTATCAATAATATATATATATATACCATGATTGATGTACTCATCAATACCATGATTTTCATTCCTTATTATTTTCATATTTATCCCATTGAATTTATCGAATTTCGATGGATTTTCGAGGTACACTTTTAGTGTACAATTCCGGTCCGTCAATTCATATTCATGTGTGCACATTTCCATTTCAGAGAGCACACTCCCATGAACCTCAACCTTGCAATGGGATTACCACCGAGCTAAATCCTCGCAATATAAACTCATAGAGTATTGTCGGGATTACCACCCAATCTAAATCCCTACAACGACAATTACTCTAATGAGCTTGGATCCAATTACCACCAAGGCTAAATTGAGACCCTAATTCGGATTACCGTCTGTGCTAAATCCATTTTACACATATTCTTCGGAGGGCTATATCAGATAGGATCACCCGTCCTGCTAGATCCTTTTTACCGTCAATTCCTTTTCGGACATCCATCGAATTTTCCTTTCATTCAACCGGGATTTCTTCCCATTTTATCAAATATATCAATGTTTCATAAATTTTCATACAATGAACATTCAAATCATATTCACATCAATAACATACAATCTCAAGCATTTAAGAATATAATTCAAGTTACACGAACTTACCTTGATACTTGTTTGTAAACAGTAAAAATCTATTAATCCCGAACTTTTTCCTTTCCTCGATCTAGCTTCGTATTTGAATCTTCTGGATTTGGTGCAAAATTATGAAATACCAGCTTAGAGAACCCTCCTATGGCGTTTTTAGTCTGGAATTGAAGAGAAATGAAGAGAAATCTAGATATTTCCTATTTAGTCCTAGTTTTATTTAGTTAATTTTGCAATATTCCAATTTTACCCTTAATTTATCAATTTTTCTCACGATTTCATACCCTTGCCGTCCAGCCCAAATAACTTTTAGGTCTAATTGCCTTTTATATCCTTTCTCATTAGACTAATAAGCTATTTAATCACTCTAGCAACTTTTATACCTATTACAATTCATTCCTTTTCATTTAATTGATTACCCAAACATTAAAATTTCCTAACGAAATTTTAATACCACATTAATAACATTTCATAAATATTTATAAAATTATTTTTAACTTCGGTTTCTGAGATAGAGGTCCCGATGCCTTATTTTACCCAATTTCTTCAATAATTTCTTTTTCTAACTAATCACTAAATTGATAAAATTTTCCTATCAATATTTTCATACGATTTTCCTATCATATAAATTTTCAAGCCAAAATATTAAATAAATTTCTCTTTAAATCGGATTTGTGGTTACGAAACCATCGTTCCGATAACATTGAATTTACGCCATTACACCCTATACTTGAGCCGTTGCTGCAAATTGGTTCTATCAGTTCAATGTTCGTATTATATATATATGGTTATATCTTATTCTTTATTATTGAATTTACTCTTTTAGCTTCAGTATTATAAGGTTGAATGTTGATTACCAGGAATATATAATAGAACTGAGTTGTTATGGCGGTGTATTATATCGGGCCTTAGGCCTAGCAGGCTTTATGCCGATGTATTGTATCGGGCCTTGAGCCTAACAGGCCTCATGTTGGTGACTTATTGGGCTTTAAGCCTAGCAGGCTTCATGCCATTGTAACGATTCGTATTGGATATTCTTGACTTGAGATTTTACTAAATGACGACTTGGAATATGAATTAAACTAGTGTACTGTACAATATTCACTTGCTGTGAGCTGTGATTGACATGAACTTAGTTATTTAATCATATAATTTGATCTGTTATGTTTAAATTTAGTAATATTATCGTTTAATTTAACGAGCTTACTAAGCTTCAAGTAAGCTTACGCCTATTTTGTGTTTGTTTTGTAAATTGCATTTTGTAGTTGGGAGATCGGATCAACTTGAAGAATCACAATATCCCATGGACTTTTTTATGGTAGGTTTTGTAAACCTCTTGGCTTATATGGCATGTAATAGGGTAAATAAATATATGAAATGTTTCTAGATATGTGTTGGATTGGTATGACTTGGTCTGGGTTCTTATGAAATTGAAAAAAATGAGATAGCATGATTTTGGCCATTCTTGGGTACAAATGACCTGAGACATAGGCTGTCATACGACCATGTGTCGCACATAGGTAACCCCCACAGATGTGTGCCTTGAACTTGTTAGGTACAGTTTTTACATAGGCTGGTACATGGCCTGCGACATGGCCATATGACCCAACATCGAATTGAAAATGGTCTAGCAGACAACCTACGACAAGGTTGTGTAAGGGCATTTCGAATGCTATACGGCATGAGACATGGCCGTGTGAAATTATTTCGAAAGGTACACAGTACGTTACACGGTTGGCCACATGACCATATTCGGAACCACATGGTCTGGGCTATGTCACACGGCCATGTGACCCCTATTTTGAAAATTTTCAATTTTTTCTTGAACTTTCTAATTTGTGTCAAATTGGTCCCTAATTGTTCCTAAACTAATTTTAAGGCCCATAAATGTACGTATTACTCTGATTCAAATTATTATGAAATTTTGTTAATTAAATAGGCAACTTAATGCTATCTATTATTGATTGTTCTAGATTGTACGATAATACGTTGTAACCTTAATCCGACAATAGGTATGGGTTATGGGTGTTACATAAACATATCAATTTAATCCACATTCAAATCATGCTCAATATTGCAACATAACAATAAGTTTCATATTCAATCCTTCTAATTATTACATTTCCGTTTAATTAACATTTTCATTCGGAAAACTATAGTAACTTTTCATCAAATACATAAGGCTACCTTGCTTCCACAAGTCGTAGATTTGATTTATTTAAGTAAACTTTATTCCATGCTACTTAAATAAATCAGTTTAGCCACTCAATGCTACTTAAATAAGTAGACTACAGGAACACATGATAGATCTCGACCATCAATAAAGTATAATGTGATACTGCTCACTCAAGCTGTCAAGAATCCACAACACATGTTGGATCTCAACCATCGCTAAATAATTATCTGATGCTGCTCACTCAAGCAGTCTAGAATCTGCAACACATGCTAGATCTCAACCATCGCTAAATAATGATCCAATGTTGCTCACTCAAGCTATTAAGAATCCCCAACTTAAGTTGGATCTTAGTAATCACAGATCATTATATAATAATACGATGTTGCTCACACAAGCTGTCGAGAATCTGTAATTTATGTTGAATCTTAGCCATCGAATAAATCTTTAATCATGATTCTTATTTTTTTTTCTTTTTAAAACCCTAATGACTTTCCATTCATATCCAACCCATTTATTAAATTCATACAAGTTTTTTTTTATTAATACTGCATCATTTTAAACCCTGTAGCCGTATACACACATTTCTCATTTCGAATAACAATTCTCTATACATTTTAAACTTGCAATATAATCATATACATGCTATCCAACTACATACCATTCCTACATCCATTCAATGTCATGAATCTTTTCATATTTATCAAGTATTTCATATTTTACGATTTAATCTATTTGATGCCTAAAGTCATTAAATCTACAATTATATATGTATAATTAATATTTACAAACACACAATTCAGTGTAATAAGAAAATACAGTAAGTTCCATACGAATTTATTTGGAAAACAACAACCACAAAGTGTCAATGACTAATCTGCAATTTCTTCTATTTCTCGATTAACTTCTGTTTGGCTTAGTTCCAAATCTATAATAATTCATTATAATTTATCAATTCCAACAGCCTTATAACATCTTAATATATGCATATAACAACTTAACTTCATTTGACACAATTTCCCTAAATTTTTACATTCTATTCAGTTTAGTACTTAAAACTGAAATAGTTATATCTTTCAAATTCAAGCTTCAATTTACAATCTGATTTCAATTTCATCCCTGTACAACCCTCTAAATTCAATAATTATAAAAACTTCTTACTAATTTTGAAATATTTTAGTCTCTATACACAAAATTAACAATTTTTACTTTATAATTTAATCATTTTTCACATCTAAGCATAAATTCTAACAAGATAATCTAGTTTCATCAAACATTCATCAACGGTAGCACTTAGAAATTTTAACAGCTTCGAAAACTAACACCTGGTTAGCTAGATTAAGCTACAACGATCTCAAAAAACATAAAATTTACGAAAAACAGACTTTAATCAAGAAAACTATTTGTCCGAACCTTGAAGCTTCTCCAACAATGGTGAATCGGTTGGAAAATGAAAAATGATGAAGATGAGAACTTTTCTTTCTTTTGTTAATGTTTTGTTATTTATTTACCTTTTAAACCTTAAATAAATCATAAAATTTAGTAATTTAATGGGCATTAACCGTCCATACTAAACAACCAATGTCTAATTATTATATAAACCCTTTTCATTTATCGATTAAGCATTTTAGCTAATAAAAATCAATAGCGATTATGTTTTACAATTTTTATGATTTAGTCATTATATCTTAATTAACCAATCAATTACTAAAATTTTTGGACCAAATTTTAATTTACCTATATAACAACTCCATAAATATTTAATAATAATATTTACGGGCTCGATTTACAGAAATAAGGTCCCAATACCTCTTTTTCTAAAACCACTTGAGTTTGGGGTCAAACCACTTGTACTTAGCTAATTGTCTAATTAGCAAAACTTACCTGATCAAAATTTAATAAAACACTATATTCAAGTCGTAAATATTAAAAAATAATATTTACGGGCTCACTCATTGGAATTGTGACCCTAAAACCACTATTTTTGACACTACTAAAAAATGAGTTGTTACAACTCTCCCCCTTAAAAAGTTTTGTCCTCGAAATTTCTACCTAAAAATAGATTAGGGCACCGCACCAGTCTTTCTCAGAGTCCCATATTGCCTCTAATATCCTAAATTGAACTTTCTTTTTCTGCCAAAACACAGAGTATTCCAGAAACACATATTATCAATCCAAAATTCAATATCTTTCTTTTCATAGTAGCTTTCTCAATTTTTTTAAAGCCAATTCACCACCTCTTGATAATTTTGGTTTGATCGTTTGAGCTATCAAATAGTATCTTGATAATTTCACAACTGAGTTGATATCCAGTTAACTTGTGACACAACTCAGTTTATAATTTTATATACTTTGTAAATTATATAAAATATTAAAAATAAAAATACAATTATAATAATATTAATTATCCTTTAAATTGTAATTTTATAAAAAGCTAATATTGAGTTGACTCTTGACATTCGATAATTCATTTTACATAAGCATAATGACTTACTTGGTTTTCCAATTTTAAAAAAAAAATCATTTTAGCCATTCATTTGATTTTTTGCCTATTTTAGTTTTTAAACTTGTGCTATTTGTTAAATTACTCTAAAATAGATAGAAAAGTTAAGTTTATTAACTTTGTTGTTATGGTATTCATGTGGATTACCACATGTATGCTATTTCAACAATTAATTAATTTTTAAATAAAAATTTTAAAAATTAAAATTATAAAAATAAAATTAAAAAGTATTAAAAAATTTTAAATATATTTTTAAAAATTAATTCATTATTAATTTAGCATAGACGGCCACGTAAATGCCAAATTAGCAAAGTCAATTAATAGTACATTAATTTTAGTGTGATTTAATAAATAATACAAAATAAAAAATAAAAGAAAGCGAAAATGGAATGAAGGTTAAAATGTTTTTTTTTTTTTTTTTAAAGTTATGAAACCCTTATAAATCTGAATGAAAAACAGATAGATGGTGATTTTTAAAGTTTCTCAATAAATTAGTTTAATATTAATTACCTGTTCCTTTCCCTACCTCCTGAGTCTTGAGTCTGAGCCCAAGTCTTCTCATCTTCCTTAGCTCAGGTAATTTTCTCTTCCTCCTCTTCGATTGAGCAATAAATATCTATTTTACTTTGGTTTTCTGTTTTTGTTTTAGCTTTGTTTCATGCCTACCCCTCTGGATGATATGGTAAATCGAAATAATACCGAGAGAGGCAGACCCCGCCTTAGGCCGCCGCGCCCTGGAAGAATGACTCTCGCTACTCTTCGAGGCCCCCTCGCTGTTAATGCCCGCCCATCCCAACTTTCTATTACTAAGGCATGCTCAAACCTCTGCTTCGCGGACATGATTTAGGATCACATTTTTAATTTACTTTTTATGCCTAGCTTCTTACGTTGATTTATATATTAGGGTTTCTTATTTGGAAACCTCGTTGATATTTCCCAAGGTTTTGGTGCTGCGATTGCTGTCAATGCTAACATTTTTGTGCATTGTTGCTTCATTGAAGCTTTAAATTTCTGATAAGTTGAACCCTTTAGCGTTTCTGGGTTCTGCCATTTTGTCACCTATGTCGCATGCTTGTAACTTACTTAGCGTTTGATGCCTGGCCGCATAGATGGTATTTATGATCTGTTTGTGGATACCCTTATCATGGATTTTTCTTTCTGTGCAAGGTTTCAGTTTTTTTTTTCCTGTTCTGTTCTATTAACGGCCTTTTCTCCAGTAGCTTCTTTCTCATCCCTCGGAGCTGGTGTACTCGCCCGTAGTCATTGTATACAACTGATTTAAATGTATTGGAATTAATCCTCAACTCTTATCTCTGCTTAGTAGCTGAACCTACTGATACATTGCTAGATTGCTTTAGCATTTTACTGTACTGGATTCCACTGCTACTACCTTTGCTTTAATGTTCCGTGGGAATTTAGCTGATCATCATTCATGTTGGAGACTGTGATCTTGCTCCTAAGTAATAAGCTGACACATCATGTTTGCTTTTATTAGTCTTCCCACAAAACCAGGAGCTTGCCATGGCAGCATGATTTGTTTGAAGACAGCCTTAGAGCTGCAGGGATATCAGGAGTAGAGGTTGGCACCAAGTTATATGTTTCCAACTTGGATCATGGAGTCACAAATGAAGATATCAGGGTAAAGTGGTACTTTTATCACAAACTTAAGGCTAAAGTACTTTGTGTTAGTATTTTTGGAGAAATACCCTGAAACTTAATCTACATCTCAGGAACTTTTCTCTGAGATTGGAGAGCTGAAAAGGTACTCGGTTCATTACGATAAAAATGGTCGGTCAAGTGTAAGTTTTGTCTTTATACTAATTGCTTCTGATAATTCTATTGCAGTGATTGTTTTAATGCATTTAAGTCCGACATAACAGGATTTGGCTTGTTGCAGTATTGAAAGGACATAAAGTTTTCTTAAAGTAGTCGTAGAAATCTTTGAAAAACTTTAGGATATTTAAACTGTATGAATTGTGCACTTTAATGAATAAAGAATTGATTTAGTTTGATGCTTATAGTAACTACTTGTTGTAAAAACTTTGGCAATTCTATCGCATGAATTGTGCAGATTATTTAGTGAAAACTGTGTTATTTTGTATTCGAAGAAAAGCTCATAGAAACTGCTTGTTGCTTAAATGATAACTCTTGGAATTTTTTTTTCTCTATTTCATAGATTTTCAAGCTATTTTCATGTTAACTGAGCTATGCCACTATCTTTCTGTCCTAGATGTAGAAATTGGTGAAAAATCATTGGGAATAATCACTCACAGGAGCCTGGCATGTTTTGCGAGAAGTTCATATTGATGAATAATTGAAGGCTGCTAGCTTTTAATTTTTTTTTTTATGCATGTAAGGGTTTTGTTGAAATATATGAAATTTCAGATCTGGATTACACAATTGAGAACTTTGAGTTGTTGATGCAATATTTTTGTTGGGATATCTCTCTTGTTTTCTCTCTTCTGGATCATATTTGGTTGAGGTGGCTATACCACGTCCTTCCTCTTGTGCTCCTTGTGCATGTTTGGATGTGTAAAGATGTGCCTAAATCTTGAGGTGGTTTGGTCCTTTGCATGTTTGATGAAATATTTAGACTGGTCCTGTGTCTTTGTATTCTAGTTTATGTTGTCCTAAATGTTTGCCGATTCATGTCTAATATTTTACATGGTTGTTCTTATTTCAGTATCAAAATGTTTGATTGTTGCTTTCAGGGTTCAGCTGAAGTTGTTTATCTTAGAAGAAGTGATGCATTTGCTGCTCTTAAGCGGTACAACAATGTATTGTTGGATGGAAAGCCCATGATAATTGAAATTGTTGGTGCCAATGCAGAAGTCCCTGTTTCAGCTCGTATAAATGTAACTGGAACAAAGGGAAGGAAGAAGAGGACTGTTGTTATGACGTATGTGATTCTATATTCGTTCTTTTTATTTTCTAGTTATGACTGTTATTTCTCATGCGATTCAATGTTTTTCCTTATTTTCTTTCTATATTCTATTTTACCAATAACTTTTTCAGTTCATGTTCTGAACTCATTTCCTGAATGCATATTCATTTCTAGTCAAACATTAGTCTGCTTTTTAAGCCATAATCATTGTTGAAATAAAGCCTGAACCCTCTTTTAGAATATATTAGAAGCTTTCATTTTCGTGCTTATCCTAATTGTTGGTTAAGTTTATGCATGGCAAAAAGGATCATTGAAATTGTCTTAGTTCCTGAATATTCAGATAATAAAAAGAAAGGAAAAAGTAAAAATAATAATAACATTGAGTGTGAATTCTGTCGAATTCCCCTTACTTGATCGAACAACCCAAAATTCAGTTATTTCAACTTCATTAAATGATCTTTCATTATGGCTACTTCTTTATGGTACCAGTTGCTTTATTGAATTTGCTTCATTTCTAATTGTTTGTTTTCTAGTTTTTAAACTCTTTTACATGGATTCATCATTTAGGGTACCATAGCAGTGTCAATGCAATATGCATTTAATACCATATTAGGCACATGGTTTTGGATTTTGACATAAGCCTAAACTAACACCAAATGAAGTAAATGCAGGGGACTTCAGTGGCTGATTATTGGATGTGAAAAACTAGACCCAAAAAACCCCTATCTACAAATTAAGCAATATATATACCCACCCAGCCACCTCAACACTGTGGGATGAAGCATACAAGGAATGATTGTAGGAATATGGAGAGAGAGAGAGAGAGAGAGAATAAACGGAAATGAATTTCTTTTGAAGAAGAAAGATTAAGAGATAAGAAGATTCTAGATACAAGGACCAACACACATGGGCTTCTTCTATTTAGTTAGGTCTTGGATTCCATCCCCTACACCCCCCTCAGAAAAAAAAAAAAAAAAAAAAGAGAGAAGAGATTAGAGACTGTATAACATTGTTATTCTATGTCATAAGGCCACTGAAGACAACAAAAAATCTTGTGAGCTAAGTGTTGGTTTTCGGTCAAGCTAGGTCTTTTACTTTCTTCTACTTGGTCCTTTAAACACTTCTATGGTTTTTCTTCAGTCTAAATCTGTGTGTCAACATTTTTTTTTATTTTCTAATTTTCTGCAGTAGTATTAAAGTCCCTAACAGTTTTTACATGGGTCCTTCTGTCTATACTATTTTAGACACTGCTGAATCTTGGAGTCTGTAATTTTCAAGACGAGATAATAACACCACTATATTGGAGATCCAAGATAATGTATTTTTTAAGCTTTTTTTTTTTATGTATGTTTAAGAAGGTTGTATTTTGTTGATCCGTAATTTATTTCTTTTTACATACTCAGTATCGACCCATGTTGTTTTATCATATTTATTTATTTGCAATCAACTGGAATGGTTGTTGAAACTTCTTGGGTAATTTACATATGGGAAAATGAGTACTTCTTTTCCCATCTTCTGATTCATGTCGAGTATTTCTGTATATTTTTACTTTTTAGGTTTTTGCTATACATATGTTTTTTGTTTATAGAGCTATTTCTGCTTTAAGTTTTAAAGTTACTGGTAGTTTCATCGATTTAGCTCCCGTCTCTTTGTCTATTCCATACTGATTAACTTTTTTTATCTACCATTTTACAACAACTAAACTGACAAGTACTTGTGCAGGTCTGGAGCAGGTCAATCAAGAAGCTCTGCTGGAATTAATCGTGGTCCTAAGTAAGTTTCAGTCAACTTTGACACCTTTATGATGTAGAATTTCTTTTTTCAGTATATTGTAATTGGCATTAAACTTAAATTAATCCAACGTGATAAATAAGTTGCCAATTCCTTCTTTCTTGTAAGATGTTTTGTACAAGCTTATATGTGAATTTTTTTGTGAGTGCGTTGCTTTTATTAAAACCATGAGTAAAAAGGAGGGGAGGGAAAGTATGAGTTTTTCCCTCCCATATTTGGAAGAATTCGATTAAGAGGAAATAAAGGGGCACATCCTGCTTGTTTTCCTCATCGCTATTTTGTTCTTACAAAATGAGAGGAAAATTTTCTTTCCTCTCCCTTTCCTTCCACATTCATTTCTACTACACTGCTAGGTAAATTAGCTTGTTATTTGAGCTTTTCTTTTGCAAGTTATTGGGACTTGCTCTTTTAGATGGCTCTCTTGGAATCTAGGGCTTAACCTAAATGATTCACCCAACTCTCTTAGGAGGTAAATATTTGTAAGGTCTATACTCGGCACTTGCAAATTCTCCTTCTGCAGTTCCTCAGACGCCTTGGCCTCTTTTGAACCAATAAATAAATAACATCCTTAGCCCTTATCTTAACAGTCCTTTCTTTTGCCTCGAGCCTGTCATTTCATATGATTAACAAAATGATTGATTGATTTAACAGCCTTCAAAATTTTCAATGGGTGCGGCAGTATTGTCATGGTTTTTAGGTTGGTTTACCTTAACCATATACCTGCCGCAAAGAAGCTTGCAGTGGTGAAGGTTGTAGATGGAACAATTAACTATGTATCTTGTATGTTGTGTGTCCTCTGTGAATTATAGGTGGTGGATGCATATGAACTGATTGAAAGCTTATTTACTTCATCTTTTCGCAGTTGATTTCTTATCGATGATAAATGGTTGTATTTTGGTATTAGCTTTTAATTTACTAGCTGGTTCTTGTTGCAGCCGTCGTGGGGGTATGACTATGAGGAGTGGTCGTGGAGGTGGCCGTGGTAGAGGCCGTGGCCGTGGAAAAAGGAAGCCTATGGAAAAGTCAGCAGATGATCTTGACAAGGAGCTTGAGAACTATCATGCTGAGGCCATGAACGTTTCCTGAAGCTTAAAACCATATGAATTTACTGAACATTATTATTTTTTTCTTAGCTATCTGTACAAAAATGGTGGTTTTAGTGCTGCATTGTACTTTTGCCTGTCGACGGTTTGCTTTTTGGTTTAATGATTAGATTTCTTAAGTTTAGTTGGATGGGTTTGTTTTGTTATTTAGGTAGATTTCAAGCTTAGTTATAAATTAAAATGGAATTTAGAGCTTGGCTTGGCGTAATGTGATTTGCAATTTCAGTACCTTATGCCTGTCCTCGTGTATGCTGCATTTTGGAAGTCGGTACCACAAAATATTTATCCATTAAGGTATTTATTGTTTCCGGTTGCAGGGTAAACTGCTGGTTACAAAATATTTTATTCTTATGAGTGGAGATCGAAGTCTTGGTGACGTAATTAAGGAATGAATGAGATGAGTAATTATTATATTTCATAATTAAAAAAACTAGTTCATTTTCAACTTTTAGGACTTAATTATTAGTTATTGTGGGCACAACGTAAGACTTAATTAAGTGATTTGATTTAATTTTTGCCTAATTAGAAAATCCGACATGCTGTGATAATAGATTGTCTACTGCTTCATCTCCTTGCCAAGATCCGCCTACAAGTTAAATCATCACTGATTTGATGGAACACGTGATTGAAATTCTTTATTAGTATTAAATTCTGCTAGAGAAATCCCCTTAAAATTTTGTTTTGTGCCAAAGAGGTCCTTTGCTCCGTCAATCCAAACTTAAAAGTGATTGAAATAGTTCAGATTTAGGCGATAAAAGTATTACGAAGGTCTTATATTAGGAATCAAATTATTATTTTACCTTATTATTTGAAAAATGAGCAAATTAGTCTATGTATATTAGATTAAAGAACAAATACGTTCTTTCAGTTAAAAATTTTATCCATCTTTATTATTAAAAATTAGTGTGGTTAACAGAACAACTAGACAGTTACATGTGCATGACATATGCACCTCATTCTAACATACAATGATCAATTTTTAATAGTAGAAATTGATTAATTTTTTAACAAAAGAATCAATTTGCTCTTTGATCTAATATAGAGATAAAGGGATTAATTTGTCCATTTTTTGAATAGAAGGAACAAAATACAATCTGACTTTTAGTATAATTACCTTCACGATACTTTTATCAACTAAGGTTGTTTTTCAAACACCAATACTTGCATTGACCTTAATACAAATTATTGGTTTAGATTCAAAATGAGTAATTTTTATAACTTACTATAAAAAGCAATGTTTAAATTCAAAAATTATTAAGTTATGTTAATTTTAAAACTTTAAGTTATTTTTATTACAAAATATTATTCTTTTAGTAATTACTAGTCTTTAATGTCATGCGCATTTAATGTGATTTTATTAGTTTAATTTTGAATTAATTTTAAAATATTATATTTTAAATTACTATAATTAGTTCTTATTCAAAGTTTTTAAATATAATTAAATTATTTTACTTATTTAACAATTCAAATATTATAATAAAAAATTTAAATTATAATGAAAACATTTTAACATATTCAATATACCATATAATTTTACTTCATGTAATTAACGCAGAGAATTAATTAACTTAATATATAAATTATTTTGATAATTCAAATACAGTGTCAATAAAAATTCTAATCATAATTAAAACATTTGTAAAACTATAAAACATTGATATATTGTAAATTAAACTCTTCACAATTCAAATTTATTTTATTTCTTAACACTCAATAAATTGACAATAATAATTTGTTGATAATATACAATCAATTTAGATATAATATAATAGTTTATATTATATTATATTATAAAAAATATTATTTATAAAATTTTATATAATAAATATAAAGTCACTTATTATATAAATAATTATAACAAAAGTGATATAATCTTTTTCTTCTTATTTTTTGGTTATGTAAACATAATAATTTAAATATAAAATAATTTAATATAAAATTTGACTTTTTTCTTTATTATTATGTAAATTTATTTAATAATTTTCTTTCAATAGAATAAAAATTCTTATATATATCTTATCAAATAAAATCTTTTAACAGTTATTTTAGTTAAATCTTATAAATAATAAAAAAATATTTGAAATTACAAATTCAATAATATAATGAATAACAAAGACTATATTGATTGGTTCAAAAGTTTCTCTAAACTCATGCTTTTATATAGACTAGCTTTCTTCCTTACATGTCCATCACTGATCTATCCAAAATGATCCTTTTTGACCCTAGAAGAAAGTTGAGATTGTTCAACATCCTCGTTTTGATCATCATCCAGGTTCACATCCACAACTACATGGGTTTTTGCAAAAATGAGTTTCTACAACATTCTTAGTGCTTAGAGCAATGATCATTGAGTCGATCACTTCTTGTTTTACTTATTCATCTTTAGTATTCTTCTCAACTGCACAACCATTAATCACATATTAAAGGACATTATTATCTTATGAGTTCATTTATTGCATAATTTGAAGGCCTTGTTATTACTTGAATATCCCGGGAAAATCCTTTCATCATTCTTTGAATCAAAATTGCCTTGATATTCTCATTCTTTTAGGGTGTAGCAAGTACTCCCAATCACATGGAAATATTTGACATTTGACTTCCTCCTTTTCCACAACTTGTAGGGTGTCATATGAGTCTTTAGTCTAATAAGAACCTTATTTATTACATAGATTGTAGTGTTCACAATTTCAACCCAAAATCTATGAGCAACTCTGTTGTTGTTAAGCACCATTTGTACCATCTCCTTATGGTGTGGTTCTTGTGTTCCACAACTCCATTCTACTGTGGAGTCTTAATAATGGAAAATTCATGCCTTACTCCTTCTTCATCACAAAATCTAGTGGATTCTTCATTATTGAACTCACAACCATGGTCACTTATTGTTCTCACAATTGTGCCTATGGTTTTCCCCTTTTTATTCATAAGTTTTTTGCACAATTTCTTAAATTCTTCAAATGCAACAAACCTTTCTCTGGGAAATTTCACCCATGTGGATCTTGAAAAATCATCTACACATACCAAAACATATTACTTTCCTCCAATGTTTTTAGTTTGCATAAGGACTATGAGATCCATATGAAGAAGCTTAAAAAAGGAACAGTGGTTTGAATAAGTGATAACTACTGATGTGACTCCTTATGTTGCTTCCCGTTCTAGAAGCCACTACAGACTTTAAGAAAGGCTTAGCCCAATTTAAGAATTCCTCTTACAACATCATAATGAATTAGACATTAAAGGCTTTTGTAGTAAGTGTAACCAAGTTTCTCATGTCACAACTCGAGTTCATAGATACTAGCCTTTTTTGCAAATGGTGGTTTGAACAACTCTATAACAGTTATCAATGTTCTTTGTGTTGGATCTGATGCCCCAAGTGTAGTATTTTTGTTTAAATATGATTGTAATTTTTTTTAACAGATTGGTTAATAAAATTATTCATGAATTACATTAATACTTTGTATATTGTCCTCACATGGCTTTTGCATGCAAAGCAAAATGAAAACAAATGTTGCTCATTGGTTGTATAATGTTTAACTAGTACTAAGCGATATTACATGGTCAAATCGTAATACAAAAAAAAACTTATATTAGTAGATGAACCTAAACATGTCCTTAGTCTTGTAACACCCCATACCTATAACCCACGCCGGAGCGGAATACGAGGCGTTACCTAACTCGATCTCATGCAGTCAAATGTTCACAAGTCACTAAGACCCGGTCCAATATAAAACCTTTTAAATTTCTACTTTAGACTTCTTGTTATGGGCCTACGAGCCCTTAATCGACCATTAAAAACTATTCGGGACCATTTCAGGTCCTTAAACCATTTATCGAAAATTTACCTTTGAAACGTGGCACACGCTCATGTGGAAGGGCAACACACCTGTATCCTCCATCTGTGTAGATTTAATTCTAAATACACACCTATAAGGGTTTTCACACGGCCTGGCACAGGCCCATGTGCCTGGCCCATGTCCTTCACACGGCCATGACACGCCAGTGTCCTAGCCTATGTGCAAAAACTTGGACATTCTGTTTCTAACGTCAGTATCCTCAAAATGTCACATGGCCAAGGCACACGCCCATGTGCTAGGCCGTGTCCCTCACACGGCTGAGATACACGGTCGTGTCTCTGCCTGTGTGTTTACTACTATGCATACTTACTTGAAATTTTTACGTGCAGGGGACACACGGCTGGACAACACGCCCATGGGGCTGGCCATGTGTCACACACGGCCTAGACACACACCCGTGTATCTACCAGTGTGGACAATATAAAGCTATTTACCAAGCCCTTTTGCCACCCTTACTTACACAACCTACACAATAACCACCAAATCCAAAATAAGACTATCTCAAGCAACCAAAACATCCACAATAGACAACATTCCATTTATGCATTTTACTCATTCCATACAAATCAAAATGAACATTAGCCATTATTTGATGCTTAATACAAAATGAGGGATTTATCCCAAGCCAACACATTTGGTCAAGTTATTGTTAACACAAAACATAAGTCTAGTTCCCTATACATGCCATATTCAAAAATATAAATCAAACTATAACGAATGCTTCGATTGATAGTGTGATCGATATCTCTGACTTACATTGATCCTTGAGCTAGATAGGCAGCACTATAAGAAAAAAGAAATGAGAGGGAGTAAGCATAAAGCTTAGTAAGTTGCATATAAATAAATATACAACAACAATTTTACCATTCATTAACATGCTCATAACACAAAAGTAGGCGCAAGCATATCTTACTCTTCACTATCCATATAAATCTCATAGCATATATTGAGCTTATATCTCATACATTTCAAATAGGTACCTGTACCACTCACAACACGGTTATACCATGCTCATTAACTTAAAGTCATAATACTCACTGTTGAACCATTCAGAACACTACCGGATATTCATTAAGCCTCAAACATGGGTAAGGTGCCGATACCATGTCCCAGACACGGTCTTACACTAGCTCATATCTCATGTCGATGCCATGTCTCAGACATGGACTTACATTGACTATCATCTAGTAGCCGATGCATGTCCTAGACATGTCTTACACCGGCTTACGTGTCGAGGCTGATGCATGTCCCAGATATGTCTTACACTAGCATTCGTCTCGATGCCGATGCCATGTCCCAAACATGGTCTTACACTGGCTCTCATAATGTGGCTGATGCATGTCCCAGACATGTCTTACACTAGCCCACAATAACCCATATGTCATGGCATGAATATCCGATATGTTTTCTAGGTTCGAACGAGAACTCTACTATCTCTATTATCATCATACTTTCTCAATTTCAAAATCAAGCAATTCATGCTATATTAATTCAAATACAATTAAACACATATACATTAGTGATGTATTTGTATTATTTACATACAACTTACCTCAGATTACAAAATGTAGCGACTAGACGATTTAGTCGATTTGCTTGGCTTTTCTCCAGTCTAGGTTCAGACTTGATAATTCTTGATCTATAATAGAAAAATGTACTTATTTAGACACTAAATAAAATTAAGAAATAAAAATTTCACTTTTTCGGTGAAATGACCATTTTTCCCTAGACTTTGGCAAAATGACCATTTTACCTCTAAATTCGAAAATCAATTTTCATCGAATTTCTTCGAATATTAAGCTTAGACGAACCCTTTTTACTCTTATAGCAACTCTAAATTCCCATTATTTCATATATTTAACATCTATTTTACAACTTATGCAATGTAGTCCTTTTAGGTGTTTTCATTCTAACACCTTTCTCAAAAGTTGTTTATAAGACACCCAAGACTCATTTTCTTCCATAAAAACTAAGCAAAAATCACAAATCCTTTCATGGAAAAACCTTGGACTCTTAATCATTTTGCAAAATAGTACCCTCATTAGAAAGCTCGTGACACAAAGGTCTCAAAAATGTAAAATCATCAAGAAAACTCATTAAAATCACTTACTTGTAGAGAGACCAAGTGGCTAAAAATTTTGAAGCTCAAAAACCCTCTAATGGTTGCTTTTTTTGGTGATGAAGAAGAAGAGGAAAAGATGATATCTTTTTCTCCTTATTTTATTTTTATTTTAGTCAAAATTGGTCACCAACCCACTTAATTTTGACCATTTCTCTTTCTTATGTCCCCTATGGCCGGCTAGCATCCTTTATAAGGTCTATTTACCATTTAAAGACCCCCAATTTAGGTTTCATGGAAATTTAACACCCTTAGCTATCAATTTAAGACTTTTGTACTTTATGCGATTTAGTCATTTTTCTCAATTAGGCTTCCAAACGCTAAGATTGACTCACCAATTTTTGTTACGTACACTTAAAAACATGCTATGACTCCAAATTAATGAATAAATAATTTCTCTAACTTTGGATTTGTGGTCTCGAAGCCACTGTTCCAACTAGGCCTAAAATCGAGCTATTATAAGTCTAATCAGAAATGAACAAACCGATTGAAAGACTAACATGCCGTCTATCAAGTCCAATTGGGGAGATGTTTTATCTTGAGCATCAGAGCGGACGACTCCCAAAAGATAAAGACATAGATGTGACTGACTGGACTGACAATATATCGGATTGGACCCTAGCAGAATAGATCCTAAATTTGTTTTTATGGATTTATTCACTTGTGATGTTCATAGTGCGACAAACCTAAATCCTGAGTGGATGGTGGATTATGTATAATTGACTCGTATACTTTTATGTAAGTAAAAGCCTGAATTCAAATAGATAATGAACTAAAAGTTGGTGTGCTGAGTACACGACTTCTGTAGCACATAACGTCATTCACAATAATAGAATTCATAGCCCGAGACATGGGTAAATGATATCCTCTCATTGGCATTGCATAATTGATGAAAAGTAAACGTGGTCACAAGTCGTTTGTCTTTGTGATGGATAACTTGATCACTATTTGATAATGATTTACTTTTCATGAAGAAAGATGAAATGGTCACCATGAGATAAAATAATATTATAATGGAAGAACGAATATTATCCCAAAGAGATCAATGATATACTATGAGGGTAACACACTTATGATAAGGTCATTGGACAAGTACTGAATAGTTACTTTTGTAATGGTATGTCGTTAAGAAGAGCTCAATTATGATACTATAATGGAATGGTGTCGTGACTAAATGGGTTTACAATTAATAGATGAAAAGTCGAGACTTAATTATAAATCATTTGAGCCCTAATTGCATATGTCTAATATGCTAGCTCTTTGAAACCAGAAATGAATTACATGTTTGAATCAAAATGAACGGAATGAATAGAAACAAAAAAAAATGGAAAACATTAAGAAATGATTATGATTTTATCCGAAATGAGAAATGAAATCATTTGGAAATGAATGTGGGTTTCTCAAAAATTGGAAATGGAAATGAAAATGAAAATGAAAAATGATTCATTTGCAAATATATATATGGATTACTCAGAAATGATCGGAAGAATGAGTTTATGTTTTTGAGCAGTTTTAAAGCCCGAAAATGAAAATAAACCATTCGGTTATAGTGAACAAGTTGAATTGTGAAATATTGAATATATTTTCTTGGAAATTTTACTAGAGGTAAAATCATCATAATTTTATTGAGGGCTAAATTGGGATGAGAAAATTATTTAACTGGAAAATTAATATGTATTTTGGAAAATAGAGGAATATATATTAGGTTGGATTAAATTATAAAGTGTTGGGTTAAAAGTCCAGAAAATGCATATAATTGGGCCCAATACAATGAGAGGTCTGAATCTCCATCATAATACATATGAGGGGAAGCACACCCTATTAGCCTCTTTCCGTCTCCTAGTTAGACTAGGAAGTTGTTTTTCTATTTGAAATAAACTTTTACAATTCAAAAAGGGTTCTGCCTTCTCTCTCTATAAATAGATGGAATTGGTAGAGCTATTTACATAACTTGGGGAAATTGTTACTCTGCTGAAAAATAGAGAGAATTTATTCTCAACTACCAAATATATTTTTCTAGGATAAAAATTGTACTGGTTTCTGTTAAAGAAGAGAGAATTTTTGTTTTTACTCCAAAGATAAAAGAAAACTTTTTCTATTTTCTAGTTCTATGTTTTGATTCAATTGGTTCAAGCCCACACTCAAAGTAGTTCGTGGCACGAGAATACCAAAGAAGATAGTTTGGTTGAAAGCCAGAAAACGTCAAGGATCTACTTATTCAAAAACACAGGTATGCTTTTGGTTTAAGTTTTATTGTTTTAAATATCACAAACTGGATCGATTTCAAAATTTTAATTTTCTGCAGTGCAATAAAACCATTTTCAAACAATATTTTTTCCAGCACCTTGCTCCTTCCATGATGCATTCATTCATCTTGGATGACACCAAACACTTGTCTTTGGTGAAATTGACAAGCATGCCTTGGTCACATAGATGACTAATACTTACTAAATTGGCTTTCAGATCATCAAATAAGAATATATTTTTTTCAATATTGACATCCCAGAGAAGTTGAGTGTACCTTTTTTCCAAGGATTTTTCCTTTCTTTCCATCTCTAAATGTAACTTGACATTCATGGTTTTGTTCAAAATTAGACAAGCAAGATCGATTACCTGTCATGTGATAAGAGAAACCATTGTCAAAGTGCCATACATTATTCATTGTAGACTTCATGGATTGATGTATTACCAGCAAGCATCTCTGATCCTTCTTTTTCCCAATAAACTTTTACTTTTTTCCACTAGCGGTGTTAGGTGCAGTGGGCACTAGTGCAAACATTGCATGCTTCCATATCAAATTATGTAGCATTTTGAAATATCGTGATCTAATATGTCCAAGTACACCAAAATAATGAAAAATAACTCTATTATTAGATTTTACAATCTTCTTAGTTGGATCAATATTGGTTTTTTTTAGCATTCACTAAGATAAACACAATTGATGGATTTGACAAATACAAATGGGTTTTTTACCACTAATTTTCCTTTTTTCTCAATATATCAAGCTCACTTTTTCCTACATCCCTCTTACTAGTAATAAGGATCTCATCAAGCTTGTCATTTTTAATGTTAAAATATTCAAGCATCAACTTTGTTGAATCAAGACCTTTTTGAGTGCTCACCAGGCTATCCATCTTCTTAGCAAGTTGATGATCTTTTTCCTCCATTTGTTTGATTAGTTTCACATTTTATTCGTTCAAATAAGTGTTCTCTCATTAACTTGGCACTAACATCACATAGTTTCTCTCACTTATCGAGTCTGGTTTTATATGTCTATAAGAAGTTGTAACGGCCTGTATTCGGTGAAATTGAAACAGTGGTTTTAGGACCAAAAATTTGATGTTGTAAAATTTATTTTGATATTATTTTGTGGTCTAAAGTATGTTATAATTATGATATAAAAATTTCGTTAAGAAATTTTATCGTTTGTATGCTCAATTTGTGAAAAATGACTAAATCGCATAAAGTGCGAAAGTTGTGTTCTAATAGCTAAATGTGTTAAATAGCTATAGAAATTTAAAGTGGACATCCGTATGTGGTAATTAGACCACTAATTGAGTTAGTGGATATGCATGGCATGGTATTTGTGAAAATTTTAAAGTTAGGTAAGGGTAAGATGGAAAAAAGGCTATTAATGATAAAAATAAAATAAAAACAAAATAGTTATCATCTTCACACATGCATGAGCTGAAATTTTCACCAAATAATGGCCATTTGAGAGCTTGAAATTTTGGCAAAGAAAATCCCTTGCATGTAAGTGCTATCTCATCCCGTTTTTGTTGATTTTTATGTTTTCGAGATTGTTGTAACTTAAGCTAGCTAACTAGGGGATTAAATTGCAAAACTATTGAATAGTCTGAGATTTTACATTTATGTGTATAATAGGGTTTTGAAGTTTAATGGAAGAATATGATTCCTTGTTGTTAATTAAACAACTTTTGTTAAGGGACTTTTGATGAAATTGTCAAATAGGGGCTAAATTGAGAAATGTGAAAATATTGTGTTAAATGTGTGAAATTGTGAATTTTATGGCCTTCTATGGGCTTATATAGAATTTGACTAGGCTTGTATAGGGAAGAAATAGCATGAATTTCATTTTACGAGCCTAGGGCCTAAATTGAAAAAAGGTCAAAAGTATAAGGGCAAAATGGTAATTTTTCTATAACATGAAATTTACATTGAATTGAATAGAAAGTGAATTAAATTAGTTAAATTGTATTATATATTTCAAGACAAGCAACCTTCAGAATTAAATCGAGGAAAAGATAAAGTTGTGGAGTAAACGATCGTATTCTCCGTTTGAGTTTGAGGTAAGTTCATATAGTTAAACAATTAATGTTTATTTATTTGATTGATGAATGATATCATGGAATTATTCATATTTATTGTTGAATTTTGAAATGGAACTAAATGTTCAAACAAGTACATTGCAGGATTGAGTACAATCGTCTTATGCAAGTGATGAATTAACGAATAAGAACATGGTTGGACTATGGCAGTATTTGTATGTAAGACCATAGCTGGGCTATGGCATTCAAATGATTGGACCATAACCGGGTTATGGCATTACGAGTGTAGGACCATGGCAGGGCCATGGCAATTCACGTGTAAGACCATAGTCGGACTATGGCATAAAGAAAACAATATACTCATATCCATAAGCTGTTATCAAATTTGGAAAGAGAAGGTAAGTATATTTATCGATATTTAAAGAATTCAATGAGCTCCGTGATAATACGAGGTGATCCGAGTTAATACGAATTAGTACAAGTATTCATGAGAAATACGGAAAATAATATATAGTGATTGAATTCATGCATGGCTAACCTACTCATGTTTATGTGATAGGCTGTTGGCCGAATTGGAATTTGTCTATATTTATTTATGCTTATTTAAATTGTGGATGAATTGGTAAGTTATATTGATTAGTATTACAAACTTACTAAGCTTAATTGCTTACTCGGTTTATGTTTTCGTGTTTTATAGTATTTCGAAAGCTCATTTGATTTGGAAGCCGTTGGAGATCGTGTCGCACTATCAAAATCTCATTTTGGTACTTTTGACTTGGTATATTTTGGGTTAAATGACATGTATAAGTGTTTTGGTTAAGGTAGCCGATATGTTGGTTGTGTAATTAGCCAAGTGAGTTGGCCTGAGAATGATATATGTTTTGATATGTAAATATGTATATATGGCCTTTTGATATGTTGTGTATAGTGGCTTTGTGAATGCCTTGTTGTGGATTGGCATATTGTGTAGCAAATGGTTGGAATTGATATGAGTATGCATGATAAGTTCTAGGAACAAATTCTCATATATGAATTTGACCTTTTAGGTAAAATTTGTAAGTATGTTTGATGTGTGCTAAAGTGGTTAAGTGAATGTGCTTATGGATATCATGTTGTATGTGTGATAGTGTATGATATAAACTTGATATTGGTTGGCTTGAAGTGCTTGTTTATGCTATGGTTGTATGTGCATTGTTGAGTTTAGGTTGGCACCACTTTGGGTGAGGAAAATGGCTTAGAAAATAGCCTATTTTTTTGTCCACACGGGCAGGGACATAGGCGTATGTCTCAGTCGTGTGTGACACACGACTATGTGTCCCCTGATACTTATTTAAAAACCAAGTCAGTAGCTTCACATGGCCTAGCACACGGGCGTGTGACCTGGCCGTGTGGCACAAGTCAGTATACCCTTCAATTTTCACACGACCTAACACACGAACGTGTGAGACCATTTCGAAAGGTACACGGCCTGGTACACAGGCATACAGTCTGATCGTGTGACCCAAGTCAGAGAGTTATACGGGGTCAGACACGGGCTGGGACACGGCCATGTGATCCTATTTCGAATGCCCTCACGGCCTAACCATATGGGAATGTGTCCCTTGCACTTTAAAAATTTTCTATATTTTTCTAAAAATTTCTTGAGTGCTCAGTTTAGTCCCGAACCATTTTTAATGTTTATTTTAGGGCTTCAAGGGCTCGTATTAGGGACTATATGAATGAATTTTAATGGTTTTTTATTTGAATAAGAATTGTATATGAAATGTTTAAATGATTGAATTATAAGTCTGGTTATGCTCCGTAACCATGTTCCGGCATCAGATACGGGTTAAGGGTGTTATAGAAATCCTCTCCATGTTCAATTTCAGAATCAGTATCATCATCATTAGAGGTAATAAGGACACTGAATGTAAATGTAAATGCCACATAGTTGCGTAGGCGTTTTTCATTTGAGTCTGAACTAGTAATAGAATCTTCACTACTCCAAGTGACACATATGGATTTCTTCTTTTTCTTCAATGTGTTTGCGCATTAAGCCTGGATGTGCCCAAAACCTTGACATCCATGGCATTAGATTCCTTTCTTTTTTTCTTTGACAACCTTTTCTGTAATTACCACACCTTTAGATCTATTTTTTGGGAAGGTTTTTGGTTGCTTCAACTTCTTGAATCTCTTAGATTACTTCTTGAAAGCTTTATTAAAATTTTGAGTAAGTGAAACTATTTGTTCCTAAAGAACTTCAATCATAGTGAAACCTGCAGTGTCCATTGTGTCAATTAATTGTAAAGCAATACTCTTTTCACATTTTGATATGCTCCCTCTAGATTTATCAATTATAATCTCGAAAGTCTGTAAGAACCTAATTAGTTCATCAATCCTCATATTGCTTCTGTCTTTTGCTTCCTATATGACAATTACTTTGATGAAAAATCTCTTAAACAGAGATCGTAGTACTATTTTAACGAGTTTTGAGATAAACTATTCATCTTCAAGTGCAAATGCCTGGTTTGACAAGACACACAACTCTGCATAGAATTCACCAATTGTTTCATTATCTTGCATCTTCAAAGTTTTGAAATTTTTTGTCAACATTTTCATTTTTGATTGTTTTACTATGTTAGGACCTCCATAAGTAGTCTCAAGGATATCTTAAGCCTTCTTGGCAATTATGCACTTTGAGATTCTTTTGACCTCCTGAGTATCCACACCATAAAAAAAATTAAGAGCTTTGGAATTGGAATTAGCAAGTTGTTTTTTTATCAGTAATTTAGGCAAATTCAGATTTTAGAGTTCTCCTCGTTAATGTTTCAAAAATAGGGGTTCACAACTAGAGAGGACAGTACACCAATCTTTTTCATCCATAGACTTGATGAAGGCTTTTATTCTAGCCTTCTAGTAAGAGTAGTTGGAACAATCCAACATAAAGAGATGAGACACTAAAGATCCATCCATTTTTAATTATCAACACAAAAAAATCCACTAGCTACATTAAATGAGAGGCTCTGATACCAATTGTTGAAGACTTAGTCGATAATTGCAATGCAAAATAAGCAATGCTAAAAGAAATGTAACTAATAGTGTCAACTAGAGGTGCCACAACAACAAGAACATAGAAAAACACAACCAAAATGTTTATGCTTTGGTTTCCTCACATCTGCAAAGTCTAGCTAGTGAAATAATCCACTATCTTTCAACATTATACAACAAGTGGTTTAAGTCCTAATCCACCTCAGTTTAACAACCTCACTTTTGCACTTAAAGATCCAGTCACTCACCTGTAAGTTTTCCCTTTGAAAACTTAGGTTGTAAACCAAACAAAACCTTTATTTATACTCTTAAAGCACTCACACTAACAAGTACCTTATTGAACAAATAAGCATAGAAAACTCTCGATACAAAACCTATACAAGTCTCAAGTATATATATACTTGTTTTGACTTGGTAACATACTAGATCAATTACAATCAATCTCACTTACAAAACAGTAGCTAAAATGGCATATATAATATATTAATAAAGTCTAAGATACTCAGAACACATTTGAAAAATCAATCTTCAATGCAGTCTTAATATAATCTCCTTATATCAAAGGATTTAATTGTTTGATCCAATCTGATTCAATCTTCAAGATATGTTGCTTTATATAGATTAGTCTTTATAGATAGGCTATCATATTTCCATAATTAACAAACTCCTTAACCTAAGGATTTTGTTCAAAAATATTGCCAACTCCAAAAATGGCAAGCTATGTTGCTTATCACAATGTCGGGCATAGTGTCCATTACTTCTGGCACTACTTGAGCCATTGCTCACATAATTACCTTAATGGTCTAAAATATTGAACTTTTAGTTTAGGTTTAGTCCTTGATAACTTTATAGGGATGTTTGGTCATGTAATTTAAGATTATCAAGGGTAATTTTACATTTTAGAAGTATATTCTCATGTTTAGATGAAGAATATTACCTTATATAGAATTACTAATAGTGCAAGTGTAAGTTTTTAGTTTTTATTAAATTTGTTATGTGAATTGCAACTACTAGAAACAACTTAAAATTGGAAAAGTAAAACAAAGAACACAACCCACTAGTTACCCGATTCAAATCCAATTCTACGCCTATAAGACCTTGCATAGAGGTACGCTTTCACATCTAAGGTTGTGTTTGTTTCATCGAAACAACTTTTGAAAAATAATTTCTAGAAAATGGATTTATTTTATGAAATGTTTGGATAATTATGTGTAAAATATTTTTCATTATTTGGTAAATTTTCTTGAAATAAATTTCTAAAATTTGTTCTTTAGTGAAACAAACACAATATAAGTATATTTGTTACAAAATATTAAAGCAACATATTCTTTTAACAATTGAAATTTATTTTATAATAAATAATATTTTTATAATAATTAGTATAATATATAAACTTAATAATAAAAATACCAAATTAAAAATTATTATAAATTAAATATATTACATATATGAGAATGAATAGTGACACATTAAACTAGGAGGGATAAATGAAACAAAACATGATTTAAACAAATATTCATATTTATATAGTTAAAATATCCATATTTTATAATTGATTATTAAATATTTATAAATTTTAATATATATTTATTATTAAAACATAAATACAAATATTTTAATAAATATATTATTTAAAATTTGAATTTATTATTGTTAAAATTAATTATTAAAATAAAATTGTAGTATTAAAATTATTAAAATAATAAATTATATTAATAATTTATTATATTATTAAATATAAATAATTAAATATGTATTTTGAGCATTAGAATATTAATTTTAATATTTTAAATTTTATAAAATTAAAATAAAATTATTATTAATATAATAATATTAGGTTTGCTCATAAATGTCTCTTTTTAAAAATGATTTATGCTTTTTAAAATGGTAATTAAATTTACAATAAAATGAACTTATTTTTAGTTGATTGTAAGTCATTTTCAATCAATCAAGCTATTTTCCATGAAACAAGCATAAGAAAATGCAAGAATATTACAAGTCATTTTCTATGAAACAAGTGTATCTTAATTTTTATTTTTATGATTTGACATGATAGATATTAATTTATCAAGTTTTACATGAAATTTAATTTTATGGTTCTCACAAAATTTTGATATATTTGTTCATTTTTATATATATATTTTTTGCATATTTGTGTTGTTTCTATTCCATGTGATGTTTTTATTATTTTCTTTTTATTATAATAATACAAATTTGATTCTAAAACCGTTGTTGGTGATAAATCCAGCTAAGCAACAAAGAAATTGAAAATATCAAATACAAATATTTTACGTGGAAATTTTTTTTCGAAAAGGATAAAAAATCACGAATAAAAATAATTTCGCTAAAACGGCAAAAACTAAGAGTACAAAAGATAGAGATAAAACTAAATTCGAAACTTGAAATAAGAATTTTCAAAATATAAACACAAAATTCTTAGAAAACTTGTAAAATTAATACATAAAATGTGTAATGGGTTATATTTCTAAGGTGAAAAAGATAATATTTATAAGCTAAATTTATAAGCCGATGATATTAAAATCATAAAAAAAACAGAAAAATAGGAGCATAACCCCACAATCAATTACTTAAGAATTAAGTAATTATAGTAAGGTTACATTAATATAAATATTATGTATATTAGAAGTTAACAATGTATTTTAGTTTTGTAACATCAAATTAATATGATGATGAGTATGAAACAAAACAAAAAGGTAAGAGTGATTCCATCTTTAACAGACTCTATTTCTTTTTGCAAAAGTTGATAGCTTCCCTTCGATTTCTTCTATATTTTTCTTCTTAATATCGATGTCATAACTAATTTAAGTAGATGAGTATAGTCATAATTAGTGATAGAAAATACATGCATGACATCTCGTTTTAACCAAAAACAATATTTGTTGTAAAAATGAAAACTGAAATAGAGAAGATGAGTAAATGGAGGTGGGCAGTAGAGGAAGTATCCATGAATTGAGGCCCACTGAAATGTCATGGCTCCACTCTACTTTAATTAATTCCCACTTTCTTCCTAATTTCACACTCTGCCTCTAATCAATATATATATATATCCTCTTTTTATCAAATCACAATTTAATATTAATAAAATTAAAAGACGAAGGAAAAAAAAAAAGGTAAGCAAGTAGCAGGCCAGGCCTAGAGCAGTGTAAAGAGTAAAGAGTAAAGGAGTGTTGTCGCTCTTCTTCATCTTCCAAATGTTAGTGAAAGAAATGTAATGAATGATGGGTTCTTCAAACCTCCTTCTCTTAATTTAGCTTTCTCCTACCATTTCATATGTTTTCTTTTCATACTACTGCCGCTCCTATATCAAAACTAACTTCTTAATTCCGAGTAAAAGGAAAGAAAGAAACCGCCGCCCCTTATGGGTTCCGAGCAGAACAGGTTCCCTCAGCAAGAACGGGTACGGTTTTTTGGTACCTTGTTGTTTAGATCTGTTCCTTTTGCCTCCAATTTTGTCTCAGATCTGATTTCTTTTTTCCTATTACTTCTTACTACTACTGGCGTCTACTCTGCTTAGATTTGCTTGCTACTTGTAATATGCTGGTTTTGTGTTTCTTGTTTCTTAGAAAAAAATAGTAAAAAAAGAAATTTTAAACTGATCTGAAGAAGAAGATAATTTTTATCTAAGCTGGGCCCATTTGATTGAGACCTACACTCTTGATGAAATGCTGGATTCTTGGTGTGGTTAATTGGCTTTTTGTTTTGTTTTGTTTTGTTGAATTGTCACCAGTCGTCAGATTTTTTTTAATTTTTTAATTTTATTTTTTGAAACCATACATACATGTACTTAGTTTCTTGCACTCTTGTTCAATTTCTTGCACTCTTGTTCATTCTATAGATCCAACTACTTCTCCACTTCCTTACTGCTTGGCTTGTTCAAATCTTGTTTGCCAAAGAATTTTTGTTAATTACAGTTAACTATTTGAGATACATAGATCCCTTAACCATGCCTAAGTTTAGGGTTTAGGGTTGCATTCTTCTAGACTGGCGCTCATTTTCTTTTACATAAAATTCTTGTTCTCGTTCAGGGAACATCAGTTTTCTGTTTTGGGTTATTAGGTAGAAATACCATACCTGGCTTTGGATTATCATTTATAGTTGGGTTTTACCTGCACACACCTTTCAGTCTCTCATCTTGTAAGGATTTGCTCCCTCTCTTTCGTAACGTGTGTGCATGTGAGATGTGTCTCTATATGCAAAATCTTTTGACACATCTCCAAAAAGATTTTTTTGTGATCTGTCGGTATATAACATATATTGTATATATCTATGCTTCAATGGTGCTCTCTTTTTTTTAAATATATATTATTTCCCAAATGTATTACAGATTCTTGATTTCTTGTACACGGATTCTGAAAATTCTGGGTATTTGTTATATGCGCCATCTTTTAATGTTGCAGTAGCCAGTAGGTTTAGATATATTTGTAGCGCTTGATTAGTTTTTCTGAATTTGTCTGGCTTTTGTAGAAACTATGAGGGTTGCTAGTTTTAACTTGTTTAATTTCAAATTTTCTTTTCTATTGACTATTGAGGATCTAATATAACCTTTCAATGTTTAATCTTGTTAGCAGAAGAGATGGGGAGGATGCTGGGGGGCATTTTCCTGTTTTGGTGGTACACAGAAAGGTGGAAAGCGTATTGTACCTGCATCTCGTATGCCTGAGGGCAATGCATCAGCCACCCAGCCTAATAATGGTACTCAGGCTGTTGCTGGATTGACCAACCAAGCTACTACGTTAGCTCCATCTCTTCTAGCACCACCTTCTTCTCCAGCGTCATTTACAAATTCTGCACTCCCTTCAACAGCTCAATCACCAAGTTGCTTCTTGTCATTATCGGCTAACTCACCTGGAGGACCGTCATCCACAATGTTTGCCACTGGACCATATGCCCATGAGACACAACTAGTTTCTCCTCCTGTTTTCTCAACCTTTACTACTGAGCCTTCCACTGCTCCTCTCACTCCCCCTCCTGAGTTGGCCCACCTGACTACGCCCTCTTCACCTGATGTCCCTTTTGCACGGTTCTTGACATCTTCTGCAGATCTTGAAAGTGCTAATAAGACTAATTATATTGCTGCAAATGATCTTCAAGCTACATATTCACTGTACCCTGGCAGTCCTGCCAGTAGCCTCAGATCACCAATCTCTAGGACCTCTGCTGACTGTTTGTCATCATCCTTTCCTGAACGGGAGTTCCCTCCGCAATGGGATCCTTCAATTTCTCCCCAGAATGGCAAACATTCAAGGAGTGGTTCTGGCAGGCTATTTGGGCATGATGTAACTGGTTCCTCCATAGGGTCTCAAGATACTAATTTCTTTTGCCCTGCTACATTTGCTGAATTCTATCTGGATCAGAACCCACTTCCGCATGCTGGTGGGAGATTAAGTGTTTCGAAGGATTCAGATGTTTACCCTACCAGTTGCAGTGGGCATCAAAATAAGCAGAGTAAAAGTCCTAAGCAAGATGTAGAAGAACTTGAAGCTTACAGAGCCTCCTTTGGATTTAGTGCAGATGAAATAATCACCACTACCCAATATGTGGAGATTACTGATGTTACAGATGACTCATTTACAATGAGACCTTTTCCTATAGATAAACCTGCTTTTGAAGAAAGTACAGAACCTGCATCGATTGCCAAAGGATCGAAGACAGATAGGATACAGGAAAACTTTCTGGATGAGAAGGGAAAATCAAAATCTGATCTTGTCAATTGGGCTGTACACCATGATGTGCAAGTTGCATGCAATGGATACGAAGGTAAAGTGTCCTCTAGTTGATTTAAAGTTCATTTATTACTCTGGCTGTTGTCGGTTGTGAAGAAATCATAGGACCAAAATTTTTCTGAGAATGTGGCATTTTCATATTGATCCTTCTAAGCATTCTGGATTTCATCTCTTGCGTAATTTCTAAATAATGAATAGGGCATATATATATTACGTCGACTTGGTATTTGAACGAGTTTATGCTTCATTTCAGTCATGAAGATAGTTATTGTGCCCTGTTGCATGAAATTCAGTAACGTTCTCTCCTAATATGGTGCAGATCAGAAATCAAGGAGGCAGGTGGGTGATGTCTCAGGATCAAGTACACCTATCAACCATACCTTGACTGATGAAGAGGATATATACTTGAAGAAGAGTTCATCAAGGAGCAGGAAATATCAACTAGGCTTGTCTAGCTCTGATGCAGAGATTGACTATAGGAGAGGAAGAAGCTTAAGAGGAGGTAAAGGAGATTTTGAATGCCATTGAGAAACAAGTAAGTTATGAGCTGCTTCCTGATGTAGTGAACTGCAGTTTTCTTTTGTTATAACTTGTGTTAATGGTTCTTTCTTTCTTTTGTTGTCCATCTCTGGGTCGGGTGTGTGACCTGATCTCTCTCTCCGATTACGAGTGTATTCTGTTATATTGACCCTAGCTTCCTGCTTCACTATGATTTACATGTTTTGTGATGCATGTAATTATATCTATATTATACTCTTGTAAAATGCAATTTAAAGCTCAATTTACATGTTTTGTAATGCATGTATGTGTGTGGGGTGGGACCATATCTGGATATTAATCATGCTTCGTTTCTGCATAATATAATGTCAATGTGATAACTGAGCTGAGAGAGTAAATTTTATTTAAAGAATATGGGTAGACATTTGTGTCTTTTCTAATTATGTATAAAAATTGAAATAAATACATACCTAAAATTCTCATAACCTCTCTAAATCCCACTCTCTAGGTTGTTGGTTTTATCTAATCCAATATTTTATCATTAATTTTGAGCAGAAAGTAAAAAGTGTTTTACAACTTCTACCCACCATTCTATATGAACAAAAAAGCTCAATTCAATTGGCCTGAGAAACCCTAGTAGCCATTTAAAGACATTTTGAAGACAAACTAGATCAAAATTAACATTATGATTTATTATTCTAAAATATTAAATCAATAATTAATAAAACAGTTATTTATAAAAAAGAAATGAACATAACCTTTTATTTTTCATTTTTCATGTCTTTTTATTTTATTTTATTTTTTCTGAATGGTCAAGTCTTTCTTTTATTAAATAAAAATTATATGTTAATTTATTAATTTTATAAATTAACTTATTATTAACCAAATTCGTAAAATTTAAAGTTTAGTTGTAAGATTTAATCACATAAAAGTTTGTGTAGTAAGTTTAATGATATTTTGAAAGTCTAATGGCAAATATTAATTAAAATAACAAATTTCAAAATTCATGATGGAAAATTTACATTTTAATCCAATATTGATCAAAATAAAATATAATGATAAATTTCAAATAATATAGTTACAAATTTGCATTTTAACAAAGTTGGTGAAAGTTATTATTTGGAACCAACAAAATCGTTTTAGCATTAAAAAGGGAAAATTACCAATAAAAGCCCCGTTTTTTTTAAATTTACCGAAATGGGCCAGGTCAAAAATTATTAATCGGAATGGGTCAGTTTTTACAAAACGCGTCCACGTCGGTAGCGTTGTCGGGAAGAAACGCTTCCTCAAGGAGGCGCTTTCACGTGATGAAAACGCTTCCTTGAGGGCGTGCATTCATCACGTAGGCAAAGCGCTTCCTTGAGGAAGCGTTTCCGTGTTTGAACAAGAGTAATACTACTTTTTTGACCGTTGGTAACCCCCCCCCCCAACGGTCCAAAAAAAAAACTATAAAACCCCTCAACCCCTTTCATTTTTTTCAAACTTAAATCCTTTCAATATTCTCTCAAATTCTTTTCAAATCTCTCAAGTTTCTCTTAAATTCCTCTCAAAATTCTCGTTAATTTTTTTCAAAAAAGCTCTAATTTTATTTTTTCTAGGTTTATTTTTTAAAACAAAAAAAATTTGATCGTGTTATCAATGGTCGGAGAATTAATTCGCTTCGATGATAAACACATATTCGTTGAACAAATGCAAATGGTAAGTGTTAAATTTAATATTTAAATATTATTTAAGATTTTTGTCATTTATGCAAATTTAAATAATTTTTATTTTATTATTTCTTATAAAAGTCTGTAGATCGGATATTGCAATGCTATATCCGTAACATGATTGGTCCTCCATCACCGTTGATAGAGGATTACCTACGGGAAGCGGGTTTTTGGCACGTGGCAATGATGGGCCGGGAGTGCAAGTTAGACCTGAAACTTATTAGTGCGTTGATAGAAAGGTGGAGACCCGAGACGCACACATTTCATCTTCCATGTGGAGAGTGCATCACTTTGGAAGACGTGCATTTGCAATTAGGATTGCCGGTGGACGGGGACGCAGTCACTGGGTCCGTTCATTCTGCTGATTGGGGAGCGATATGCTACGAGCTTTTGGGTGCTATTCCGGACAATATTAACGGAGGTCGGATCGAGATGGGTTGGTTACGAGACACATTTCCGGAGCCGGATGATGATTCTACCGAACTAGAAAAAATTCGATATGCTCGAGCATACATTTTTCAAATAATTGGAGGTTATTTGATGCCGGACTTGTCACGAAACCTTGTACATCTGAGATGGCTGCTGAAACTCGTTGATTTTAGAACAGCTGGTGAATTTAGTTGGGGGTTTGCCGTGTTGGTAACACTGTACCGGGAGATGTGCGGGGCTACGCGACCGAATAAAACGAAAATCGGAGGTTGCCTATCACTACTGCAATCATGGGCACGGTTTCGCTTTCCATTTTTATGTCCTCGAGTGGACCACCCATATACATTCCCACTCATAACGAGGTAAATTTTATATTAGATTTTACAATTATTACGTAGATTTATGCTAAAAATTTATTTAATTAGGTGGAACCATTCGGCAAGTTATGCTCGATTACCTACCTGTCTTGAAAATATACGGCTTCTATTAGATCAACGATCGGAAGCACAAGTAAGTATTGAAAATATATATATACATACATAATAAAATAGTGGATTCGTATTTAGTATTTAGTATTTAGTATTTTTTATTTAACTAATATTTCCATCATTTTTATATAGTTTCAATGGACACCATGCGAGGATCCGGCAATTCGGGCAGTAATTCTAGATGAATACTTGCAAAATCCGAATGCTTGGCATGTAAAGGTCCCATTGGTCAACTTTGCTATTGTGGAGATGCACCAATCAGACAGAGTATTACGGCAATTTGAATTCCGACAACCGATTCCTGTGGCACTTGAGGTGTTGGATGAACATCACAAAATCAACTTACGGCAATTGCATACAGATTGGCCAAGATTCTGGTCACACAATATCCAAATGTGGGAAGATCGGTATGATTATATACCTACTCGGGAACCGATCATCGTTCCAGAGTTGGCGTGCGTGCCAGAATACATGCCATAGTTTAGGATCCATGGTAAGCCATATTTACTGTTAGAAGAGGAGAGGCAGTGGCAATTGCGTGTCCAAAGGGAACGACGTGGCCCTTTAAATCCTAGAAGAAGGGACGACGACGCAGCCCATCAACAAATACCACACAATCACCCTACCAAAGAACAGACCTACACGATCCCGGCCCAATAGTTCAACTGTCGACACTCACAAAGACAACCTCTTGAGATGATGCCGTGTACGTATCCTAGCCCTTTTATGTATCCTAGCCCTTATATGTTTCCTTTTCTAGTCCTATGGCAGGTTGGAATGCATGGCTCGGTTCATCTCCATTTCGACACTCGAGTGGACCGATCTATAGGCGTACCGTCATACGAGGATCGCAGTGTAATACCCTTACCCGTATTCATTGCTTAATAGGATACGAGGCATTACCGAGTTTACAATTAAATTTTTTATATTCAATATAGCCCTTTATAAATATCTAACCTTCCCTGCAATATTAAATCGAGACCAATCCACATCAACCAAATCAATTCAACATATTTTCAAGATAAATTCATGCATATTTATAAGATAACGTCATCACATATCTAAAACCAGGTTTGTTAACCATACTAATGGCTAACTTTACATTCATTTCACGTTAACATTTACTTTGTTAGCTTATACATGCCATTGATTTCCAAAATAAAGTTTCTTTATATACCGAAATCCTGAGGTTGAAGTGTGATGTGTCTCCGACCAAATCCGATCTCCGAGCTCTTAACACTACAAAACAGGAAAAAGGAACGGGTAAGCACTTTGTGCTTAGTAAGCTCATGTAACAAGAATTATACTTACCTAATATTTTCAATACAATATAATAAACATTCATATATCCATTCAATGCATTATTACCCTAACATGCACAAACTCAACATTCAAGTTAGTACAATAATTTCCATGTATCAATAATATATATACCATGATTGATGAGCTCGTCAATACCATGATTTCCATTTCCTTGTTATTTTTCCATATTTATCCCGTTGAATTTATCGGAATTTCGATGGATTTTCAGAGGTACACATTTTTTTTTTGAATCATTCAGAGGTACACATTTATTGTACAATTCCGGGTCCGTCAAATCATATTCATGTGCGCACATATCCATTTCAGAGAGCACACTCTGCGAACCTCAACCTTGCAATGGGATTACCGTCTAGGCTAAATCCTCGCAATATAAACTCATAGAGTATTGTCGGGATTACCACCCGAGCTAAATCACCGCAACGACAATTACTCTAATGAGCTTGGATCTGAATTATCATCCAAAGCTAAATTGAGACCTAATTGGATTACCCGTCTGGCTAAATCCATTTTACACATATTCTTCGGAGGGCTATATCAGATAGGATCACCCGTCCTGCTAGATCCTTTTACCGTCAATTCCTTTTCGAGATCCATCGAATTTTCCTTTCATTCAAACGGGATTTCTTCCCATCTTATCAAATATACCAATGTTTCATAAATTTCCATATAATGAACATTCAAATCATATTCAGATCAAAAACATGCATTTCAAGCATTTAAGAATATAATTCAAGTTACACGAACTTACCTTGATACTTGTTTGTAAACAATAAAAATCTACTAATCCCGAACTTTTTCCTTTCCTCGATCTAGCTTCGTATTTGAATCTTCCGGATCTAAATAAATAAATTTAATTATCAATTTAATACATTTCATGTTCATATGCAACATTCTCTATAATTCAACTATTATTTATAGTTCACTCAAAGCTGTCTACTTGAGTCATAGTCACTAAATTATTTATAACTTGAGCTACGGAACTCAAAATTAAGATACGTTAATTTTCTCTGAAACTAGACTCATATATATTTTTACCATAAAATTTTCAGAATTTTTTGTTTAGCCAATAAGTACAGTTTATTCTTTAAAGTCACCCCTATTCTGCTGTGGACAGTTCTGACCCTTCTTCACTAAAAATTAATTATCTCTTCATACAGAATTCAAATAATGTTCTCGTTTGTTTCTATTAAAATAAGACTCATTAAGGATTCTAGACATATAAATTTAAGCCCATAATTGTTTTTCTTAAATTTTTTATTATTTTTCAAAGTCAGAACAGGGGAACCCGAATTCATTCTGACCTTGTCTCACAAAATTCATTATATCTCAAAATTTACAAATCCATTGCTTACACTATTTCTTCTATGAGAAACTAGACTCAATAAGCTTTAATTCCATTTTTTTTCATCTTCTAATTCGATTTATACAATTTATGGTGATTTTTCAAAGTTAGTCTACTGCTGCTGTCCAAACTGTTTTTGTGCAAGCAGTTTATTACCATTTTTCCCCTAAGCTTTTAATAAATGATAATTTCGTCCCTACTCAATTAGCCTCTCAATTGAGCTGATTTTTATCAATTAACATTTTATTCTATCACCTTAAACTAGTTTACAACCTTTAGGAATCAGAATTTCAGCAATCGACTTTAATTCCAAGCATTTTCACAATTAGGTCCTAAAAATCAATTTCTATTGAAATTACCTAATAAAATCATCTCATAAACAAATTAAAGCTTTAATTTAATTCTATTTCATCATAAACTTACAACACTCAACCATGGCGACTTTCAATTTCATCCATGAAATCAAAAACTAATGAATTTAATAGTAGGACCTAGTTGTAAAAGTCTTAGAAACACAAAAATTACAAGAAAAAGGCAAGGATTAACTCACTTGGTGCAAAAATTATGAAATGTCAGCTTATAGAACCCTCCTATGGCGTTTTTAGCTGCTGGAATTGAAGAGAAATGAAGAGAAATCTAGATATTTCCTATTTAGTCCTAGCTTTATTTAGTTAATTTTGCAATATTCCAATTTTACCCTTAATTTATCAATTTTTCTGCTGATTTCATACCCTTGCCGTCCAGCACAAATAACTTTTGGGTCTAATTGCCTTTTAAATCCTTTCTCATTAGACTCTTAAGCTATTTAATCACTCTAGCAACTTTTACACCTATTACAATTTTGTCCTTTTCATTTAATTGACTACCCAAACATTAAAATTTCCTAACGAAATTTTAATACCACATTAATAACATTTCATAAATATTTATAAAATTATTTTTGACTTGGTTTTACGAGATAGAGGTCTCGATACCTTGTTTTTACCCAATTTCTTCAATAATTTCTTTTTCTATCTAATCACTAAATTGGTAAAATTTTTCTATCAATATTTTCATACGATTTTCCTATCATATCAATTTTCAAGCAAAAATATTGAAATAAATTTCTCTTTAAATCGTGTCTATTCCGATAACCTTGAATTTAGGCCATTACAGCAGGAGGGGCCGTCGGGGAGCTCTTTGTTTTACCAATCCTCATCACCTTATGGGTTTCAAACACCTCCGCAATTAATGATGCAAACACCTCCACAGTCACTATTCTATCAAGGTGGGTCATCCTCCCAACACCCACAACCAGAATCCTCGCCGGAGCAAGTACAACCCCCGCCAGAAGCTGGACAAAGGAGGAATCCAACGCAGAATCATGACGACCTCCATGTGGCAATCGAATCCAACCGACACGGACATTGATTTTATTTTAATATATTTGTACAAACATTTTGAATCTTTTATATTATTTCATGTAATTAGATAAAATGTTGTTTTAAATAAAGTAATTGTAATTTACTTTTATATTTTTAATAAAATGGAAATTATTTTAAATAAGGCAACATTTTGAATATTTTATATTATTTCATGTAATTAGATAAAAGGTTGTTTTAAATAAAGTAATTATAATTTACTTTTATATTTTTAATAAAATGAAAATTATTTTAAATAAAGCAACATTTTGAATATTTTTATATTATTTTATGTAATAAAATATAAATAATACAACATATTGACAATTACAACAACTATCAACTATTGCGATTTGGACATGATCTACTTGTATGGCCTGGGTTCCTACACCATCCACATAACTTCTGTTGATTGGTTGTTTCTCGGATATCCATATTGTTGCGTATTCTAGTCGAGCAAGGTCGACCCTTTGGTTTACGCCGCAACTCTCTATCCGGTAACAGCTTAAATAGAGCAAGCGATACAGAGGGCCACTTACGCTCATCTGGGACCGGTGGGAATATGTGTCTTCACACGTTGTACATGTATTCCAATTTGTACACGTCGTCGACATAGCTCATGGGATATAGACGAAGATTTTGACAAGCTGCAATTACATGAGCGCATGGATAATGAAGTGCGTCAAACCTCCCACAATCGCAAGTCCTATTTCTTAAGTATACACGATATTGCCCGCTAGTAATACCTTGGTGCGGTTTGTAAAACTCTGTCACACGAAACCATAAGTTGTCTCGATCGTGACACACTGTGTGCATAGTGTTCACCCGTGCCTTCGCCTTGTTAATTTCTTGCAACACCTTTGCGCACCATACATGGCCTCCATGCATTTGGCCTACATAACTCGCTGCTCGTTTCGAAAATAGTGCCACTAAACGAAAATATCTCTCGCACAACTGATGTTATCAGTAAATGACGTGTTCCTTTCAGAACAGAATTTATACATTCTGTCAGGTTTAAGGTCATGTGACCATATCGTAAGCCGCCGTCGTATGCTTGTGTCCACTGTTCGAAAGGTATATTACATAGGTAGTCATGGCCCTCTTCGTTAACTGAATGGAAAACTGCCAACATCTCATGAAAACGGTCCTTACTTATCTCATACCCTGCCAATATAAGTTGATAGCGAAAATTACATACCACTTTTCCATTTAAAATAAATTCAATATTCCAAACGAAATTATATTAATAAAGATAAAGTTAAATATCCATGTTGGTTACTTGTCGTTTTTCTGTTGTAGAATGAAATTGCCCGTGGTAGTTGGACGCAAAGTGTCTTAGGCAATACCGATGGTGTGTGTGATGCCACATGCTTCCCTGTCGCGCAATTGCGGCTAGTATTCCGGTGCCCCGATCTGATATGACATAGATATTAGGTTGGGGGAAAACATGCCTCCTTAGCCTAGAAAGAAAGAAATCCCAGTCATCAGCTGACTCCCCTAGTGTTATTGCAAACGCAATTGGAAGGATTCTTCCACTGTCATCCTGTGCCACAGCTAGCAATAGCCGATGGGTATATCTACTGTACATAAAGGTACTTTCAATTTGTACCAATAGCTTACAATATGCAAATGCGTCTCGGCATTGCTTAAAGCTCCAGAAGAGACGTTTAAATACTTGGCATCCACAGAGCAATCGGTCGTTGTAGTATGCAGGTTCTGTTTGAAGGTCTGTTATGCAACTTGGGACGTATCTCTCTAGCACTTGACACCACTGCCATATTTCATTATATGAAGCGTCCCACCCACTATGCATCTTCTCCAAAGCCTTCTACTTAGCTATCCAAGCCTTGCGGTAAGAGGGCGTACCCCATTTGGTTACTTAATATTGGCAATTAAGACCGCATCAAGTCCTAGGATCTCGCCTTCACCGTGGGTAGTATTAAGCTAGCTAACATAGCTGAATCCATCTTGGGATGATCTTGTGAAATACCACAACGAAGCACGTTAAATAATGTAACATTACATAATAACAAGATTATTCAAAACCTTAAATATCAGACTGCAAAGACATGTATGTGGACTTTTATACTTTTTTATCTCCCATAACCCTGTCCTTTTCCTCAACGAGGCGTAGATTTTCCATGAACAACTTCCGTCTTGCACTGCACACTTCGCCTCAAACTTATCGAATTTAGATTTAACCACGTGGTAGTTAACACCGTTATTAATGCTATGTTGTTTCAATGCACCAAGAAAATTATCCTTATTGGAAAACTCCTTACCAACTTCAAATTCACTCGAATCCAATAACGAACTTGTATGATCACGTATTCTGTGTGGTAGATCTGGAAACTCCAATGTATTATCTGCAGATAGATCAACATTATGCATATGGGCTGGAGGCGAGTATGCCCTGAATCGTGGATCTTCTTCTTCATCTGAACCCCCTTCAACATCTTCGAGTTCGGTTGGAATAGGCTCCGCTTGAAAATAATCCAACTTCGTACCATCGCCGCTTGCCTCGAGGTGGATCCACATTGGACTCATCATCTAACCCACCATCATCTGCGACGTATGAGGTCCCCTCACCAGTGAACATCATGGGGAGTACATCATCCCTTCTTCTGGGCGTTTCATAACGTCCCCAATTGGATGTAGATTGCTAAGCACTATAAGTTGATGTCGTTCCCCAGTACGTATTTCCAGCATCAAATATCGACCCACCTAGGTGCATGTCCCATCCACTAACAGAGTGTCGTGCAGGGGTTGTGTATTCCATACTGCTACCAAAAATTGGCGGTTCTGTGTTATGTAACCCATTAACGGAGTGTCGGGCAGGGGTCGTGTATTCCTCTCAAACAGCAGCCGCAAACGTATCATTTGGTGATGCAAATTGTACATATAACTCAATATATGGTGCTCTACTAGCAAGATGAGTCTGTACTATTGCCTCCAAGCTACGAGCACTTTTGATGTCGAACGAGTCATATGTTACTGGATCAATAGAAGCACAAAATTGATACCTAATAGACAACACTTTCATTGGCGTCGTTCCGAATATTTTACGCCTAATCTTTTTACGAAGTTCATCAACTCTATGTTCGTTAAAACCAACAGTATTGTATTCTCCGAAAAAAACAACACCGTTCTCGGTGACGAACCTCACCATCATAGTGAATAACAAAGACTAATGCGTTCACTCATCTTTAATTTTATCCTTCTTAGCCTCTTTTTTTTTTTTTGCTGTAAGTTATGCAACCCGAGAACAAAATTTGGCTCATTTATAGCCCAAGTTATTTCGAAACCATCAGAGCAAAAGAGCATCCACGGGGAGCTTCTTTCAAGACTTTTGCTGAAAATGCATCTTGCTTGAAGCGTTTTGACACTATTTATGCGATACCGCCTTCTCAAAATTATTTTTCAGAGACCATCAGTAGCAAAAGAGCATCCACGGGAGCTTCTTCCAAGAATTTTGCTGAAAATGCATCCCGCTTGAAGCATTTTTACCACTATTTGAGCGGAACACGCCTTCTCAAAATTATTTTTCAAAGACCATCAGTAGCAAAAGAGAATCCACGTGGGAGCTTCTTCCAGTAATTTTGTTGAAAATGCATCCTACTTGAAGCGTTTTTACCACTATTTGCGCAGAACGCCTTCTCAAAATTATTTTTCGAGACTCATGTAGTAAAAGAGCATCCACGTGGAAGCTTCTTTCAAGATTTTTGTCGACAATGCATCCCGCTTGAAGCGTTTTTACACTATTTGCATGTATATCGCCTTCTCAAATTTATTTTTTCAGATACTACTATAGCAAAAGAGCGTCCACGGGAGCTTCTTTCAAGATTTTTGTCGACAATGCATCCTCGCTTGTGCGTTTTAACACTATTTATGCAGAACCGTCTTCTCAAATTTATTTTTCAGAGACTCTCAGTAGCAAAAGAGCGTCCACGTAGAAGCTTTTTAGATTAACAAATAATTTAATTAAGTTACCCTAAACCCCAAACCCTAATTTATTTGATTTTTTTCTTAAATACCTTAAAACCCTAAACCCTAAACCCTAAAATCCTAATCTAATTTTTTTTAAATTTATAATTAATTTACTCAAGTAACCCTAAACCCTAATTTATTTGATTTTTTCCTTAAAAACCATAAACACTAAATCATAATCTAATTTTTAAAATTAGTAATTAATTTAATTAACAAACACTAAACCTTAATTTATTTAATTTTTTTTCCTTAAAACCCTAAAATTTAAAAATCCAAAATTCTCAAAACCCTAACTCTAATTGCAGAAAACCCTAATAAAAACACGGGGAAAACGCTTCCTCAAAGAAGCGCTTTGCCTACGTGGACAGAAAGCGCGCCCTCAAGAAAGCGTTTTCTATCCACGTAGGCAAAGAGCTTCCTTGAGGAAGCGTTTTCCTACTGTTTCCCCTGACAACGCACTGATGTGGACGCGTTTTGTAAAAACTGGCCCATTCCGATTAATAATTTCTAACCTGGCCCATTTCGGTAAATTTAAAAAAAACGGGACTTTTATTGATAATTTCCCCCATTAAAAATGATACACAGAATTTTTAAATTTATTTTATATTAATTTTATGCTCACATTTATAAGTGAAACATATATATATATATATATATATATATATATATGTTCCAATTTCAAACTATATATAATGTTCCAATAGTTGCAATTGAAATGTTGCAAATAACCATTACACTTTGTTATTACTCAAAAGTGATAGTTATGTATCTTGTTATTAAAAGTTGTGCTACTTCATCATTAACAAAAAGTTATAATTATCTAATGAATAGTTGAGTTCTTTGTTAGTAGATCACGCTATCCAAATAGGTATCTATTAGACAATTATGTATTCATAAAGAGACATAATAACTTATCTGATTAGAAGAAAATTTTCATTTGTATGACATATCATACCAAAAGGCACCAAGACAAGACAATCAAAACTTGTAAAGTTTCTTTATATTTTCCTCTATCTTCTAAGTTTGAAAGAATGTTGTATAAGAATTAATATAGAAGTTATTTATAAAATTAATATTTTTGTTAAATTTAGATTTACATTTTAAATGTGAATAATAGAAGGACTAAATTCCTGAAAATAAAGTAGAGAGACTAAATTTCAAATCTATAAACTATATTTTAACTAAAAAATATTTATATTTGATATACTAACATTTTGTAAATGATGAACTATCAATGAATTTATTTAATTATTAAATGAGAGTGAGTAGATTTACTTTTAAATGTTTTAGATGATGTGAATATATAAATAGAAACTATAAAATCATTTAAAACGCTAGAGTTCATTTTGTTGTCTTTAAAATGTAAAATTCTATTTACCAAATAAATATAATATTATTTAGTTTAAATTAATAATTTATTCTTATTGGACTTAATACTTATTTTTGGCCACTATAAAATACGTGAGTTGTCAGTTTACTATCTCCAATTTTCATAAAAGCACATCTATGTTTAATAAATGTAAAAAGAAATCCTCAATTTTAAAAATACCAGAAAATTTTAATGAAAAACATAAAAAGCAATATGAAATTCTATTTTTAAAACATAAAAGTTCTTAAAAATCTAAAAACTCATAACTTTTTTCCTATTTTTTTAATTGTAATTACTCTTAGAATGTGTTTGGATGAATTTTTTTTAGATTTTAAAATGCTAGTATTTTTAGAATTTATCGATTCAAAATGTTACAACTTGTAATTTCTTTATTTGGATAAGTAATTTGTTTAAGAAAAATAAGTTAATAGAATTTTGCAAATTAAAAATTAATTACGCTTAAAGTTTAATAATATAAAATATTCAATATGAAATTTTTAAGTTTTTAAGTTTTTATAATATAGGGAGATCATGTGTATTAAATAAAATAAAATTATAAAAAAACCACTGTAGATGGCCCATTTCGCCCGGGCCCAAACCAATACTAAAATTAAAACAAAATACCCTCAGACCCAATTCAATCAAGCCCAATACAAACCCAATCCTAAAACCCATTTACAATGCAGCCCAATTGGCCCAAAGCTTAAACAACTTCAGGAAAAAACCCTAGCCCTTGCCCTCGCGCCGCAAGTCACCCCGAGCGCCCCACTACTCGAGCCAGACACCTCCTCCCCGCAACGTGCGCTGCTCCACCACGCCACGTCAGAGTTGTGCACGCCATATACCTGCAAATACATTGAAAACCGATTGTAGAAAGCTATAAAAGCCTTGGAAAACATTTGTAAAAGGAGTTTTTTTCCCAATTTTTTACATACATAATAGCAAAGAATGCACGAAAGCAATCCATATCAATAAAAATCAGATTGAAGATTCAGGAGGTTGTTTTTTTTATTCTTTCTCATTTCGTATATTTTTCCCTTTTTGTTTTTTCTTACTTTCTTTTTCTTTGCAAATTGATTTTAAAATAGAAATCGGAGGAAAAGAAACTTACCTGGGTTCGCCGTGGATCAGCGTCAGAGGCGATGGCATGGAAGTGCCGATGGCTCTCCATTTGTGGTGCACCAAGATAGGGTTGAAACCCTAACAGAGATTTTTGGTGTTAGTTTTTTTTCCTCTTAAAAGACGGCAGATGTAACACCCCTAACCCGCATCCGCTGCCAAAACAGGGTTTCAGAGCATTACTACCATTTGCAGATCACTTAAAAAAATTAAAATACTTACCGATTCAATGCATCATATAAAATAAATATATTACCATTCAATCAACAGTTTGGCAGTTGTATAAGCATCAAACAACAACATTGTTAGTATACTTGCACATATCTCATATAAATTCAACATTGATATATCTATTTTCTCGACATGTCGCACTTGAGTTTAATAATAGTCTCAACTTACATAATTTCCTTTTATCAACATATCAAAGATAATCATATATGTACATGTCATGAAACATATCATGCTCTTACCGTTTCTTCACAAGCATATATCATTCATTTCATTATATCAATATTTTATGCTCCATCATTTCAATATATTTTATTTATATTTATTCGGTAATAGCTTATATCAAACTTAACATAAATTATATTCCATGTACTTATACTTATTTCATTTATCCATTTTCATAATTATTTCATACAACGCTTTTGTACATATATTTCCATATGACCAGTTTTTGTAAACATTTCACACAACCATTTCATATAACCATTCGTCATCTGATACATTTTACCTGAATATCAATTGTTCAACAGATGTCATAACGTCTCCCATCCACGGTCTTATTTATCTTTGACGTGATGCCATAGTGTCTTTCAACTATGGTCTTACTCATTTTCTGTCATGTTGCCATGGTATCTTTCAACCATGGTCTTATTCTTTTCATGTCACGTTGGCATGGTATCTTTCAACCATGGTCTTACACATTTCATATCAGTTGCCATGGTATCTTTCAACCATGGTCTTACACATTTCATATCAGTTGTCATGGTATCTTTCAACCATGGTCTTACACATTTCATATCGAGAGCACACTCCCTGAACCTCAACCTTGCAATGGGATTACCACCCAAAGCTAAATCCTCGCAATATAAACTCATAGAGTATTGTCTGGATTACCACCCAAAGCTAAATCCTCGCAACGACAATTACTCTAATGAGCTTGGATCTAAATTACCATCCAAAGCTAAATTCAGACCCTAATTCAGATTACCCGTCCGGGCTAAATCCGTTTTACACGTATTCTTCGGGAGGGCTATATCAAGATAGGATCACCCGTCCAGGCTAGATCCTTTTTACCGTCAATTCCTTTTTAAAGATCCATCGAATTTTCCTTTCATTCAAACAGGATTTTTCCCATTTTATCAAATATATCAATATTTCATTAATTTTCATACAATGAATATTCAAATCATATTCACATCAATAACATACAATCTCAAGCATGTAAGAATATAATTCAAGTTACACGAACTTACCTCATTACTTGTTTGTGTTTATAATTTCATTAATCTGATATCTTTTCTTTTCCACGATCAAGTCTCATATTTGAGTCGTCCGGATCTTTATAAATAAATTTGATCGTCATTTTCATTCATTTCATATTCTAATGCATTTAATTAATGCTCTAGGCAAAATTACCATTTTGCCCCTAAACTTTTAATTAATGACGATTTCATCCTTTGGGTCAAGAAAATAAAATTCTTGCAATTTAATCCTTATTTCCAGATATTATTCTCATATATATTAATAACAATCCATGAATTCTATAAAATATCAGAATTTTTCATAATTTCAACACTTTTCAATTTAATCCCTAAAACATGTTTTCCCCCGATCTTGAACTAAATTAATAATTTCATTCAATTTTGTAATTTAAATAATAAAATAATCCATTTCATGCAATTTGGTCAATTCTGACATGTTTACAAAATTTCCCATAAAGTTTTACTTTTATTCAATTTAGTCCCTGAGCCTAAAATATGCAAATTAGCCATGCTAGATGAATATTCATACATATTTTTCCTCCTCCTCCTCTCCATTCCACATCCTTAATGTAGATAACACACTTGTAAGTAACATTATCCATAATTTTTATTATTTACTTTTATGAATATTCAAGTCGTCTATCTCGCATCATAGTCACTAAATTATTTATATCTGGATCTATTAAACTCCAAATTAATATCCGATAATTTTCTCTGAAACTAGACTCATATATATTCTTACCATAAAATTTTTAGAATTTTTGGTTTAGCCAATAAGTACATTTTATTTATTAAAGTTACCCCTATTCTGTTGTCTAACAGCTTCGACCCTTCTTCACCAAAAATTAATTATCTCCTCGTACAGAATTTGAATGATGTTCCTGTTTATTTATTTGAAAAAACTCATTCAGGATTATAAACATATAAATTTAAACCTATAATTATTTTTATCCAATTTTGATGATTTTTCAAATTCAAAATAGGGGAACCCAAATCATTCGATCTTGTCTCACAAAATTTATTATATCTCATGATTTAAAATTCCATTGCTTATATAATTTATTCTATAAGAAACTAGACTCAATAATATTTAATTTCATATTTTATTCATCCTATAATTCGATTTCTAAAATTTTTGGTGATTTTTCAAATTTAAACTCATCTTGTTGTCCAAAACTATTTTAGTACAAGATATTAATTACCATGTTATAACACCATTATTTTCATTTTCTACACCATTTCTCATCACTTTCTCTTATTTTCTCTTCACTAACATATCAAGAACATAGGACCTTATGTAAGAAAATGCTACTATAACATTATTTCCATGCTTTGTCAATAATAACAAACTTAAAAACATATTGAAATCTTGATATACTTACCTTGTTCTATTGATACTAATCTTTAACTTGATTTTCTCTCTCCTCCAGCTTCTATTTCTTGAATCCAACTTGATATTCTAACTCCCCATGCTCTCCTTAACATTTTTGTCTCTTGGTAGCTATGGAAATTCATTTGATTTTTGAGTGAAAATGGTAAATTTTTTATAAAAGGACCAAATTGTAAAGAAAGCAAAACTTTCTTTCTTCCTCTCTTTCTCTCACGTTAGTGCATGAGAAAATATGGATGAGAATTTCTCAACTTTCTTTCTTTATATACTAATAAAATATCTTATTAAAATATTAATAAAATAATATTTATCTAATTAAATAATTATAAAATATCAAAATATCTCTAGCATCATTATTACTTTCTAGATTTCTCTCTCTTCCAATTGACCATTTTTCCCTTCATTATCTTTTAAAATTCCATCATTGAGTCATCATTTAATTTGGTAAAATTACAATTTTGTCCCTCATAGTTCTTCATCTATTCAATTTGGTCCTAATTCATCCATTTTCCTTAGTTTCTAGATCATTCCACTCTTAAAATATTTACACTATTGCTCCTTCAAATTTTTCATATTTACACTTTAACCCCTCAAATTTTGAATATTTACTCTTGTGCAACAAAACTTTTCTCACTTTTACAATTTAGTCCTTTCTTGAATTAATATATCATAATATACTTCTCAATATTGACATAACTCAAAATTTCCCTTTTTGTCACTTTATTTCCTTATTTTACTATATCAAGGATAATATCTTACTGTAAAATTTTTTAGGGTATTACAGCAGAACAAATGAAATTGAGGCCAAAATTTAGGGTTTTTACGCATACAAAACGACACCATTTCGTGCCTGGGGCTTGAGTGACAAAACGGTGTTGTTTCAAGGCCTCAATCCGCGCAGGTGACCTAACCCGGGGAGGATCCGCGCGTTTTTTCAAAAATAGGGCATTTGCACAATCGGTCCCTCCCTCTTGCCCCATTTTAGGGTTAGGTCTTTTAACCTTTTTAATTTGGCCTAAAAAATTCGTATAAATTACATTTCGATCCGCTTAAACGCTATGCTCAGAACCAGGCTAATTTCGCTTTCAATCCTCATTCTTGTTGCGTTGCTTTAACCCTCAGCTTTGTTTTAATGTTCTATTTTACCCACTTAGGTTTAATTCAATTTCAATTAAGGTTGTTTTTTATTTTAATTAAGTTTTAATTCATATTTTTTATTCACCCTTTAAATATATTATTTTAACATGCTATTTTGCATGGTATTAATTAATTATATATTGTAATTTTTTTATTTTCTTTTGTATATTCCATTTTGTTTTATTAATCTATTTATTTTAAAATTCTCTTTTATGAACATTCTTTACTTCAAATATTATATTTTCACTTTTGTGTATATTATTTATATTAAACTGCTCGTATTTTAGACATTTATTTATTCGTATATATATCGCTTTTGCATATCATTTATATCGCTTTTATATACATACATACATTCTTTTCACGCTTGCATATGTAAATAATACCTATATCATCAATTCGAATTGTTGTACATTATGTTTTTGTATATATTGAGGATTTGTATTATTTTATTATTTTCTTTCAAATTTATTTATGATTAAACATTTCCTTTTAAATTTATATATAGTTTTGGTCTTTTAAAGCTATTTTATGATGAATTATTGTTTATTTCAAATGTCTCTTATATTATTATTTTCACACATACATTTGTAATAAGTATTTCATTATATGCATATTATTTACCTAGATGGATTTATATTTTGTATATTATGTATTTTGTTTTTAGTACTTCTTTTTAAAACTCCTTCATACATACCTCGTTTTTATTCTCACACGAAATTTGTTGTTTGCATATCAATGATTTCACATTTTGCACTTCTCACATTATTAATTCTTCTTTATTTTTAAAACTTGCTACATTTCATTTGTGTTGATTTGCTTGGTACTTCTCTTAAAATTGCCTTGTAAGTCATTGGCTTTTGTGTGTTAATATTAGTCTTTGCATAAGGTACATTGTCATTGCATATACTTTATTTTCATATGATTATGATTTGTTTGTTTAGAACGCTTGTCATGTAATATTATGCTATGTTCGTGATTATGCTTTTATTTCTTGCCATCATTGAGATTTAAACTCCAATCTATTTGAACAACATTAGTGGTTTCATTTCTTCTCCAAGCAAACCAAGCAAGTATGTTTTGGCTCAATTTTTATAATTGTTAAGGAAATACTCCATGTTTAGAAGTTTGAGAGATCGTGCCCAATCGTGTTAGGTTTCGATTTTTTCATTCGACTGAAATATAGAATATCCTTTTAAAATTTTGTCTATGTCCTCTTAAATTAAAAACAAGGCAATATTTCGTATTTAGGAGTTTGAGAGATTATGCCCAATCGTGTTGGGTTTCGATTTTTTTCATTCGACTAAAATACGGAATATCCTCATAAAATTTCATCCATGTTTTCTTAGAATTAAAATAAGGCAATATTTCATATTTGGAAGTTCGATAAATCGTGCCCAATCGTGATGGGTTTCGATTTACCGTTTGACCAAATAGCTAAATATCCTTTTTGAAAATTCCAAGTGCATGGGTTTTGAAAATTATAAGATGATCTTGTATTGAGGGTTTGAAATATCGTATCTAATCGTGCTGGACATGGCATTTTATTCCTTCTGAACGAGAGAATCCCAACACCCAATTCAAGTTATCTAAACGCTCTTAAAGGAATTGTATTTTTCAAAATCTTTTCCAAATTTTCAATATTAGGACGTTAATTGATCAATACGGTACCAATTTTGGGCGTTACGAGGGTGCTAATCCTTCCTCGCACGTAACTGACTCCCGAATCCTTTTTCTAATTTTTCGTTGACCAAAAATATTGTTTTAATAAACCAAAATGCTTTATTAAAATGATCGAACACAAGGTGACCCAATCACACTTAAAAAAAAAAGATTGGTGGCGACTCCATTTTCATTTTAAAGTCAACCCCCGTTTTTCAAAATAAAAATGGTTTCGACAGTTTGGCGACTCCACTGGGGACCAATAAGAGAGTCAAGCCGTAAAATTAATTATTTTCTGTCCTTTTTTCGAAAATTAAAAGTTTAGTTTTTAAATACACGATCCTCATTGCATTTCATTGGTGTTATGGTTTCCATCATTTTATTCATGTTTTTGAGTTTCTATGTCCCTTCGCATCATCTTGCATGACCATTGTGGTCGCACCTTTTTAAGTGGGAGTGAGAAGCTATACCTTCGTGAGGTTTTCACCTCCGCATGTGTTAGTAGACTACTTCCGGAATACATCCGTACCTACGTCTTCGTGAGGTTTTCACCTCCGCATAGCCATAGGAAAATGTATTCCCCTGAACTGAAATCAATCCGCATGAGCCTATAATGGGTGAGGGTTGAGGAATCTGCTGGTTCAGGTACCCTTTTCTTAGAACCGAGCCATATATAGTGAACTCTAAGAGCTCACCCTAGATAGAGCTATGTTGAACCCTAGTGATTACCTAGATAATTGTTTGATTATTTTCTTTATTTGCTTCATTTTATTATTTAACACTGACTTGTTCTGTTTTATTGTGGCTTTAATTGCATATCATTTCATATTAAAGAGGTGTCAATTTCTGTTCGGTTACTAAATTAGAAAGTTTATCATAGAGAACGAATTCCTTGATAAAGTAGAAGATAATGCGGTTGTCCGTATATGGTCAGAGAAGATGCAACTTGAGAAAGGAGATAGCCTGTCTGAGGGATATAGGTTAGAATTGTGGGCCTTCACCCGTATCTGCGTGACACAGAATGAGCTCCAGGAATTAAGGGATATATAGGCCAGTTGGGGCGATGAGACTAAGCAACTGTTAAATCAAAATTTCGGCGACCTACCCTACCTGCTCGACATTAAGGTAGATAAGAACTTGTTCCGGGCCATAACTCAGTTTTGGAATCCCGCGTATAGTTGTTTCACTTTTGGCAAGGTGGACTTGGTGCCTACTGTGGAGAAGTATACAGCTTTGCTTCATTGTCCAAATGTTCAAGTCGATAGAGCTTATTCTAAGGCTGCTAATGCCCTACCTTTTGTAAAGAAATTAATGAGTATCACCGGGATAAGTGAACAATGGGTTATAGCCCGAATTCAGCAAAATGGTGATGGTAAATGTATTCCTTGGGTGAGTTTAAAGGATCTGATCATTGCACATCCAGATATGAAAAAGAAAGTTGACCTTTTCCCTTTGAGTATCTATGGTTTGGTAATTTTCCCCAAAGCTCTAAGGCATATAGATGAAGAGGTTGCCGATTTATTTGATCGACTTGACAAGGGAGCCACACCGGTGCTGGTAATTTTGGCTGAGACATTTAAATCCTTGAGTGCATGTCAGATGGCAGGAGAAGCCAGATTTATAGGGTGCGCGCAGTTATTGTTAGTTTGGTTCCATAGCCACTTTTGGAAGGTGGATAAAGTTTCTTATTGGGTTTTCTCTGAGAATTACTCCCCGCTAAAGGAAATAACAACCACACCCAGGAGAGATGACATATCAGAAGATAATTGGATTGCACTCCTTCGAAATCTCGAAGAGGAAGATGTTGAGTGGGGAGCTCCTTGGTGGATTCCCGATGAGATCCTCTATCAGTGTGGGAGTTTTGATTGGGTACCTCTGCCTGGAATTTGGGGAGCCGTTGGATATGCTCCCTTGCTTATGTTGAGGCAATACAGATCAAGATAGTTTATACCAATAACGTATGGGTTAGCTTAGAGTGAGTTCTCGTATAGGGGGGACAATTATAAGAAGAGAGTTCGAGAGATTGTTGATGCCTGGAGACAGATACGCCGGATGAAGAGATTGACTGTAGGATCAATGTTGACTCCTGAATACAATGAGTGGTTGAGTAAAAGGATCAATGATAATGTCCCTGGGCCGAATTTAAAGGGTATTCAATCGATGGAAGAATACTTGCAAGTAATCCCCTCCGAGCTAGAAATCATCAAACAAGACTTTGAAAAGCGAAATTCAGAGTTAGGGAAAAAGATAAAGCAATTGGAGGAGGAAAAGATGCATTTGAGGTTGAATGTTGATGTTCAGAAACTCGAGGCCGAGAAGCTAAGGAAGGAAAAGAGGAAAGCTGAAGAAAAATTGGACAGTTTGAAGGCTGACTACAAGAGGTTACGTGTGTCAATGAGAAAGTTGGATTGGGGAAGACCTCGGAGTAGTGGCGACAAGAAGTCTAGGAAGAAAAAGCTAGAGCTGATCAGTAAGAAAAGAGGTTCCATGAGGCTCGAGCACGTGAAAATGCCTTAAAGAAGAGCTTGGTTGAGGGCCAAGATGAGAAGGAAATGTTAGTAGCTCGGTAGCGAAGCTAGAGAAGGCACTGCATCAGCACCGTAGGCGCAACTCCGACATTGAATTAAGAGCCAGCCTGAGCAGGATCGAGGATTTGAAAGGGAAGGTAGAAGAGCTCGAGTCTGTATTACAGAACTATGAATTTCGAATCGAATTCCTTAAGTTGAATAATGAGCAATAGAAGGAATAGCTCCGTTGATCGCAAGACCAGGTCAAAGATAGAGATCATATCATGGGCAAGGCTGTGGCTTAGATTTGAGAAGTGGCCGATCATTTACAGACCTTAGCAGTTCAGGATGATGTGCTAAGTGTGAAGTATGAGTTAGAGTCAGACCGGGGTCGTGAGCTAGCTTGCCTTCTGAAGAAAGTTAAAACTTTGGGCATTAGGGCAAATTCATATATATGATCTGTTTTATGTAAAGGATTTTGTTTTCTAGTCAAGTTTTCTAAATGAAATTGAATCATCTTACATTCATCCTATGCATATGCATTACATCGCATCATGTGCATTAAATTTCACAAAGGAACCCTAATTAATTAAAGAAACTTTTTTTCTAAGTTACCCTGGAACATCAATACTACACACAGAAAAAGACCAAAACTATGGATCAAAAGCTGGAAAAACTGGAACAAATGCAAAAAGAAATGCAGGAATGGCTGCAAGCACAGATGTAAGAGCAACTGACCAAGATTCAGCAGGATATGAAAGATCAGATGTAAGAACCACAGAAGGACATTATGAATCAGTTAACTCAGTTGCTGCTCGGAGGGCTAGGAAAAGGGAAGAGCCCTATGGTCAACCTTGAGGACGATAGTGAGATCCTTGCTTACCCTCCAGGTTTCACCCCAGTAAATACCTCAATACCACCGTAAAAGGGGTGTCTATCAGTATCAAACCCCAGTATCTGGCTGGTGTCTCAGCACCGATGAATTTCCCGATGGGCTCGTATTCTAAACCCAAGGATAATCGGGTAAAACCTTCGATCCCCAACTTTGATGAGATAGAAGCAGTGGAGAAGGCAAAATGAGAACTCCCAAAGCAGTTGGAAGTTTGGTACAAATGGCTAGAGGAGAAATTCAAGGCACTGGAAAGCGCAGATAATCAATGTGGTATGGATGCTAAAGAGTTAAGCTTGGTTCTAGATCTAATGCTCCCTCCGAAGTTCAAAATACCGCAGTTTGAGAAATAAAATGGAACCAGCTGCGCTGAGGCTCACATCACGATGTTTTATCGGAGAATGGCTGGCCATGTCAGTAATGATCAATTGCTAGTTCACTGTTTCCAGGATAGTCTGAGTGGGGCTACGACCAAATGGTACAATCAGCTAAGTCGCACCTAAATTAAATCGTGGAGGAACCTAGCACAGGCCTTCATGAAGCAGTATGAGCATGTGACGGACATAGCGCCTAACTGGATCACGTTACAAAACTTAGAGAAGAATTCAAATGAGAGTTTCAGGCAATATGCTTAGAGGTGGAGGGAAGTCGCTACGCAAGTTCAACCGCCGCTCTTAGAAAAAGAGACAACCATGTTTTTCATTAATACTTTGAAGGTACCTTTTATTAACCACATGCTGGGAGGGAGGATAAAGAGTTTCACAGACATAGTGATGTCCGGTGAAATGACAGAGAATGCGATAAGGTGTGGAAAGATAGAGGCTGGGGAGAGCGTCAAGAGGTCAGCCCGAAGAAGAGAGAAAATGAGGTCAGCAATGTGAGCATGGGTCATTGAAAACCAATCACAGTTAATCAACTGAGAACGACGGTCACGGGCCAGAAAACTTTGTCAAAACAAGAGCCCAATACAAAGCAGAATACAGAGAAACCCCAATTTACTCCCAGTCCTATAACGTATCAGGAGCTGTACAAAAATTTATTCGATGCACACGTCGTATTCCCGTTCTACTTAAAATCGTTGCAACCCCCATACCCCAAGTGGTATGATGTAAGTTCCCAATGTGAATATCATGCGGGCATTGCAGGACATTCGATAGAGAACTGCACTTCTTTCAAAAGAGTAGTCAAAAAGCTCATCAACATGGGTGTTGTGAAGTTTAATGATGCACCTGATGCGGGAAACCCGTTACCCAATCATACTGTTAATAGGGTAAACGCAATAGTCGAGAATATGAGAAGAAGAGTTAAGTTGGATGTAGCGGAGGTGAAAACCCCGATGAGGGAGGTTTTGAAAAAGATGGTAGAGAGAGGTCTAATCATGCAAGACTTTGGGAGCAAATCTTAAAAAGCAGGGAACTATTGTGAGTTCCACTGAGAGGAGGGCCATAAGGTTTAAACGTGATATGAATTCAGAGCCCTGGTGCAAGGTCTAATGGACAACAAGGAGCTGGAGTTCTTTGAGTTTGCTAAGGAGAAAGATGTATGCGCCTCAGAGGAGGGGCTAATAAAGAGGGTCTGTGAGGTCAATTACCCAGTCGTGATCATTTCACAACTGAAAGTCGATGAAGCTAGAGCAAGAACGACGCTAAGAGTTGTGATTTAGAAACCCCTGGCTTTTCCTTACAAGGATAGTAAAAGGGTGCCTTGGAATTATAACTATAATGTGATGTCATCAGAAGAAAGGAGACTGGTCAGCATGCCAGATACGAAAGCCGAGCCTGTAAAAGAGAAATTTTTTATGTTTGAATAGGGGGAAGAGAGGACAAACCACTAGTTAATGAACCGGTAACCGAGGATGAAGCTAAAGAATTTTTGAAGCTCATAAAACATAGCGAGTATAGTGTTGTGGAACAGTTGCACAAGTAGCCAGCACGCACATCGGTACTAGCTTTGGTCCAAAATTCAGAGGTACACCGTAATGCATTGATGAAGTTGTTGAAAAGACCACATTCATAACTCTGTGGGGAACCTTTTGCTATAAGTTGATGCCGTTCGGGTTGAAAAATGCGGGAGCAACGTATCAAAGTACCATGGTAACTTCATTTCACGACATGATGCACAAGGAAATTGAGGTTTACGTTGATGATATGATCGCAAAATCTCGAACTGAAAAAGAGCACATACAGGTTTTGAGAAAATTATTCTTGAGGCTGAGAAAGTTTCAGCTAAAGCTCAATCCAACAAAGTGTACTTTCGGGGCTGGATCAGGGAAGCTGCTAGGTTTCGTTGTCAGTGAAAAAGGAATCGAGGTCGACCCCAACAAAGTCAAAGCTATACAGCAATTGCCTCCACCGCGCTCTCAGAAAGAAATTCGAGGTTTTCTGGGAAGACTAAATCACATCGCCCGGTTCATTTTGCAGCTAACAGAGAAATGCGACCCCATATTTCAGCTTCTCAAGAAACACAACCCAGGTGTGTTGGACGAAGAGTGCCAGAAGACCTTTGACAAGGTTAAACAATATTTTTCCAATCCTCCAGTGTTAACGCCACCTAGCCCGGATAGACCATTGATATTGTATTTAACAGTATTTGACCATTCAATAAGATGTGTGCTTGGTTAACACGATAGGACAAGAAAGAAAGAAATGGTGATATACTACCTCAGTAAGAAATTCACTGAGTGTGAGATGAGATATTCGTCGATTGAGAAGCTATGTTGTGCTTTGGTTTGGACAACTTGGCGTTTGAGGCAGTACATGTTGTACCATACGACTTGGTTAATCTCGAAATTAGATCCCCTTAAGTACATAATGGAGTCAGCCACTCTGAATGGAAGGATGGCCCGATGAAAAATTCTACTTTCTGAATTCGACATAGTTTATATGAACTAGATGGCCGTAAAAGGGAGTGCAATAGCAGATTTTCTAGCCAGTAGAGCTTTAGAAGATTACGAGTCTTTAAACTTTGATTTTCCTAATGAGGATCTGATGTATGTGGCAACCACCCAAGAAGACACTCCAGAAGATCATTCTTGGAAACTGAATTTCAACGGAGCATCAAATGTCGTTGGTAATGGAATTGGGGCAGTCTTGATATCCCCAAGCGGAGATCATTATCTATTCACTTACAAATTGAATTTTGATTGCACAAATAATATGGCAGAGTACGAGGCATGTGTCATGGGTATCCGTGCATCCGTAGAGCGCAAAATCAAGGTGTTAGAGGTATATGGGGATTCTTCACTGATGATTTATCAGTTCAAAGGTGAATAGGAAATAAGAGATCCAAAGTTGATCAACTACCGAGAGCTGGTTCTGGATTTAATCAAGGTCTTTGAGGATATCACTTTTCATTATCTCCCACGTGATGAAAATCAGATCGCTGATGCCCTGGCTACGTTAGTTTCCATGATCAAAGCAAATAATCAAGAGGAAATGAAGCTGATCCAGATGAGTATTTGTGATGCCCCAGCTTATTGCTGCAATATCGACAAAGAAGGGGAGAGGGATGATCATCCTTGGCATCAGGATATTTTACGATATGTGAAAAATCGTGTATGTCCTGATCAGGCAACTGAAAATGATAAAAGAATGTTGAGGAGGCTGGCCGGTGACTATGTCTTAGACGGGGAAATCCTGTATAAAAAAAGGAAAGACCAAGTGCTACTAAGATGTGCTAACACTGTTGAAGCAAAGAAAATCCTGGAAGAAGTCCATGAAGGTGTCTGCGGGATACATGCCAATGGGTTCACAATGGCCAGAAAAATCATGAGATTCGGGTATTACTGGTCTGTAATGGAAGGAGATTGCATCAACTATGCTAAGAAATGTCATAAGTGTCAAATTTATGGTGACAAGATCCATGTGCCTCATTCACCTCTTCATGTTATGACTTCCCCATGGCCGTTCTCAGTGTAGGGCATGGACGTCATTGGGTCGATTTCATCGAAGGCTTCTAATGGATATCGTTTCATCTTTGTGGTCAAAGTGGGTGGAGGCTGCTTCATATGCCAATGTCACGAAGTCGGCAGTCAGCAAATTCTTGAAAAAGGAAATCATATGTCGATATGGCATGCCAGTGAGGATCATATCTAACAACGCGTTAAATTTAAATAACACCGTGATAGTGGAGGTCTGCAGCTAATTCAAAATTAAGCACCACAACTCATCACCATATCGCCTAAAAATGAATGGAGCAGTTGAGGCGGCTAATAAAAATATAAAGAAGAATGTGGGGGAAATGGCTGAGACCTACAAAGATTGGCAAAAAAAGCTAGCATTTGCTCTCTATGCTTATGGAACGCCGATAATAACTTCCACTGGGACAACACCTTTCTCGTTGGTTTATGGGATGGAAGCAGTTTTGCCTATTAAAGTCGTGATTCCTTCTCTTCGGGTTTTATCTGAATTGAAGCTAGATGAAGCAGAACGGGTCCAATCCTGGCATGATCAGCTGAACTTGATTGAAAAAAAAAGGCTGAGAGCTATCCGTCATGGTCAAATGTACCAAAAGCGAATAATGCAAGCTTACAACAAGAAAGTTCGCCCAAGAGTATTCCAGGAATGGGAATTGGTATTGAAAAAGATTCTCTTATGCAAAAGGATTTCAGAGGGAAATGGATGCCAAACTGGGAAGGACCTTATGTAGTGAAGAAGGCTTTCTCTGGAGGGGCATTGAAATTAGCAGAAATAGATGGTAAAAGCCTTCCCAACCCGGTAAATTCAGATTCAGTCAAGAAGTACTTCACCTGAAAAAGGAAAGGCCAAGGCAAAAACCCAAAAAGGGCATTTTGGAAAAAAAAAAGAAAAAAAATGGAGAGGCTAAGGCGAAAACCTGCAAAGGGCGTTTTGAGACCAAAGGGGTTTTGAGTTGAAAACTTGGAAAATGGCAACTCAAATTGTGATGAAGAATGGGGCATGTTGCGACTTTGTTCTACCAGAATTAACAAGAAGGAGGAACATTACATCTTGAAGGCATCAATGAAATACTTCGAACCTCCTAAACACACATCTAGCTCCCAAAGGTTTTTGAACAGTCCGAATAGAAAAGCTCACGCTGCAATATCTAGGGCACCAATTTTTCGTCTTATACATCTTTTGTACTTTAGTAAAATCTGTTAGCTTCGTTCTCAATAAAGTTTCATCTTGTCCATTTTGATAATCTTTTTCAAAGCATTTTCTATTGAAATATTGATTAATGGACTAATAATACTTTCATAAAGGGAGTTCTGCATATTACTCTAGAAGCTTTTAAGTAGTGCAAGAACCCGAAATAGGTCATTATTCAGAACCCATCAAGCTTAAAGGTTAGGGTTACTTGATAAGTTAAAAGATTTAAGTTAAGACTATTGCTTCAGATGTCTGTTAAAGATATCAGTTGAACAAGAAGAAATACGTCAATGAAAACAGCGAGCAATAACAGCCTAAACGATAAAAAAGGGCAGTTCTCATGACATTCTTCATTCATACCAATCTCATTCATAACGCATCTAGCTAGGAGCATTTGATTCATTTTGATCATGGCATCCTAATTATTTGACATAAGCATCACATCTAACTAGGAGCATTTGATTCATTTCGATCGTAGCATCCTAATAAGCGTAGATACATGAAACTGATTTTACAGATCATGTTCCTCAAAGGACAGTGTGGTTGTATCGATGAAGTCACGAGCCTTAACCCTCTAAGCAGAAAGGTAACAAGCTACAAATTACAGATCTTATCTCCATGTATCGGCTATGAAGCAGATCAAAAATTACAAATCTTATCTTCATGTATCGGCTATGGAGCAGATCAAAAATGGCGAGTCTTATCTCTATGTATCGGCTATGGAGTAGATCGAAAATGGCGAGTCTTATCTCCATGTATTGACTATAGAGCAAATTTTAGCCACCAGCCTTATCTCTTTGAGGCAGTAAGAGAGCAGGTTGAAGATACGAGTCTTATCTTCCTGAGGTAGCAAGGAAGCAGACTAAAAATTACAAATCTTATCTCCGTGTATCTGCTATGGAGCAGATCAAAAATGGAGAGTCTTATCTCTATGTATCAGCTATGGAGCAGATTTAAGTCACCAGTCATATGTCTCTGAGGTAGCAAGAGAGTAGGTTGAAAATACGAGCCGTAACCCTCTAAGCAGTAGGGTAACAGGCTGCAAATTATAGATCTTATCTCCATGTATCAGTTATGGAGCAGATCAGAAATAGCGAGTCTTATCTTCATGTATCGGCTATGGAGCAGATTTTAACCACCAGCCTTATCTCTCTGAGGAAGCAAGAGAGCAGGTTGAAGATATGAGCCTTAACCCCCTAAGCAGTAGGGTAAAAGGCTGTAAATTACCAATCTTATCTCCATGTATCAGCTACGAAGCAGATCAGAAATGGCGAGTCTTATCTCCATGTATTGGATATGGAGCAGATTTTAGCCACCGGCCTTATCTCTCTGAGGTAGCAAGAGAGCAGGTTGAAGATACGAGCCTTAACCCCCTAGGCAGTAGGGTGACTGGCTGAAAATTGCAAATCTTATCTTCCAGAAGTCGCAATGGAGCAAGTTGAGGACGTGGAATAGATTGAACGCACAATTTCTATATCCTGAAGATGCAGTGGGTTGGAGTGAGGCTACTTGAAGAAGATGGGCATAAAGAGGTCGAGATATGACAAGAACGGGCAAAATGGCCCTTTTAAGGTCTTTGCTCTATTCTCGTTACACTACAATGAGAAAATAATGGCAGCTATAGACGGCCCATTTCGCTCGGGCCCAAACCAACACTAAAATTAAAACAAAATACCCTCAGACCCAATTCAATCAAGCCCAATACAAACCCAATACTAAAACCCATTTACAATGTGGCCCAATTGGCCCAAAGCTTAAACAACTTCAGGAAAAAACCCTAGTCCTTGCCCTCGCTGTAACACCCTGAAAATTTCTGCAGGAAGATATTATCCTTAATATAGTAAAATAAGGAAATAAAGTGACAAGAAGAGAAAAATTTGAGTTATGTCACTGGGAAGTATATTATGACATAATGATTCAATAAAGGACTAAATTGTAAAAGTGAGAAAAGTTTTGTGGCCCAAGAGTAAATACTCAAAATTTGAGGGATTAAAGTGTAAATATGAAAAGTTGAAGGACTTAAGGGTGGAATGATCTAGAAACCAAGGAAAATTGATGAATTAGGACCAAATTGAATAGGTGAAGAATTATGAGGGACTAAATTGCAATTTTATCAAATTAAGTGATGACTCAATAATGGAATTTTAAATGAACACTAAGGGCAAAATGGTCAATTTGAAGAGAGAGAAATCTAGAGACAATGATGATGTTGGAGATATTTAGATAAATTAAATAAATAAATATTAGTTTATTAATACTTTAAATTAATTTTTAAATAATATTTTATTATTTTATTATTATTTTATTATTTTATTTAGTATATATAAGGAAAGAAAGATGAAGAATCATCATATTTTTTTTCCATGCAAACCAACGTGAGAGAGGAAGAAGAAAAGAAGTTTTATTTCTTTACAATTTAGTCCTTCCACCAAAAACTCATTGTTTTCACCTAAAAATTGAAAGAATTTCCATAGCCATCAAGAGAGAAAGATAGCAAGGAGATGATGGGGAGCAAGAATGTCAAGTTGGATTCAAGAAATAGAAGCTGGAGGAGAGAGAAAAATCAAGTTAAAGATTGAAGTCAATAAGAAAAGGTAAGAACATCAAGATTTCAATATATTTTTAAGTTTAATATTGTTGAAAAAGCATGGAATTGATGTTGATTTAGAGTTTTCTTTTATATGGTCTTATATTCTTGTCATGTTAGTGAAGAGAAAATAAGAGAAAGTAATGAAAAATAGTGTAGAGAAAGAAAATAAGGATGTTATAAACATGGTAAATAATACCTTGCACTAAAACAGTTTTAGACAGCAGCAATAGTCTAAATTTAAAAAATCACCAAAAATTGTGGGAATTGAATTAGAGGTCAAATAAAAAATTATATTAAATCTTGTTTAGTATAGTTTCTTATAAAAGAAACGGTGTAAGAAATGAAATTGTAAATTGTGAGATATAGTAAATTTTGTGAGATAAGGTCAGAATGATTTCGGGTTCCTCTGTTCTGAATTTGGAAAATCATAAACAATTTGAGAAAAATAATTAGGGGCTTAAATTTATATTATTAGAATTATGAATGAGTCTATTTTCAAGAGAAATAAACGAGAACATCATTTGAATTCTGTACAATGGGATAATTTATTTTTAGTTAAGAAGGGTCAGAATTGTCAGACAGCAGAATAAGGGTGAGTTTAAAGAATAAACTGTACTTATTGGCTAAACAAAAAATTCTGAAAATTTTATGGTAATAATATAAATAAGTCTAGTTTCATGGAAAATTATCGGATCTAAATTTCGATTTCTTTAGTTCAAGATATAAATAATTTAGTGACTGTGACGCAAATGGACAGTTTTAAATATACATATAAGTAAATAGTGAAATTATTGATATTGTTATTTGTAGCATGTTGTATAAATTAAGGATGTGGAATGGAGAGGAGGAGGAGGAAAATATGTATGAATACTCATCTAGCATGGCTAATTTGCATGTTTTAGGCTCAGGGACTAAATTGAATAAAAGTAAAACTTTATGGGTAATTTTGTAAAAATGTTAGAAATGACCAAGTTGCATGAAATGGATTATTTTATCATTTAAAATTACAAAATTGAATGAAATTATTAATTTAGCTCAAGATCGGGGAAAAACATGTTTTAAGGATTAAATTGAAAATTGTTGAAATTATGGAAAATTCTGATATTTTATAGAATTCATAGGTTGTTATCAATTTGTTTAAGAATAACAGCTGGAAATAAGGATTAAATTGCAAGAATTTTATTTTTTTAGCCTAAGGATGAAATCGTCATTAATTAAAAAGTTTAGGGGTAAAATGGTAATTTTGTTTAGAGCATCAATTGAATGTATTAGGATATGAAATAAATGAAAACGACGATCAAATTTCTTTATAAAGATCCGAATGACTCGAATATGAGACTTGAACATGGAAAAGAAAAGATATCAAATTAATGAAATTATAAACATGAACAAGTAACGAGGTAAGTTAGTGTAACTTGAATTGTATTTTTAATTGCATGAAATATTGATATAATGAATTACCTGATTTATGTTTATGAAGAAATGGAAAAAGAATAGTATTTATCATGACATGTAAATAGGTGATTATCTTTGATACGTTGATACAAGGAAAGTAATTAAATTGAGACGAGTAATAAATTCAAGTACAACATATCGAGAAAAATAAGTATGTTAAGGGACAATATGTTTGATTTTAATTGGTTCCAAATATAAACGTTAGATGAAATGAAATATCTGATAAATAAATCGGTAACTCCAGTAATGCTCTGTAACTCTATTCCGGTGACGGATTCGGGTTAGGGGCGTTAAACTCGTGCCGCAAGTTACCCTGAGCGCCGTACTACTCGCGCCAGACACCTCCTCTCCGCAACGTTCGCTGCTCCACCACGCCACGTCAGAGTCGTGCACGCCATACACCTGCAAATACATTGAAAACTGATTGTAAAAGGCTATAAAAGCCTTGGAAAACATTTGTAAAAGGAGGTTTTTTTTCCTAATTTTTTACATACATAATAGCAGAGAATACACGAAAGTAATCCATATCAATAAAAATCAGATTGAAGATTCAAGAGGTTGTTTTTTTTTTATTCTTTCTCATTTCACATTTTTTCCCTTTTTGTTTTTTCTTGTTTTCTTTTTCTTTGCAAATTGATTTTAAAATAGAAATCGGAGGAAAAGAAACTTACCTGGGTTCGCCGTGGATCAGAAACGGAGGCGATGACATGGAAGTGCCAATGACCCTCCATTTATGGTGCACCAAGATAGGGTTGAAACCCTAACAGAGATTTGTGGTGTTAGTTTTTTTTCCCCTTAAAAGACGGCAAAACAAATGAAATTGGGGCCAAACTTTAGGGTTTTTACGCGTACAAAACGGCACCGTTTCGTGCCTGGGGCTTGAGCGACAAAACGACGTCATTTCAAGGCCTCAATCCGCGCAGGTGACCTGACCTGGGGAGGATCCGCACGTTTTTTCAAAAATAGGACATTTGCACAATCGGTCCCTCCCTCTTGCACCGTTTTAGGGTTAGGTCTTTTAACCTTTTTAATTTGGCCCAGAAATTTCATGTAAATTACGTTCGATCCGCGCTTAAACGCTGCGTTCAGGAACCTGGGCTAATTTTGTTTTCAATCCCCGCATTCTTGTGTGCGTTGCACTTTAACCCTCAGTTTTGTTTTAATGTTCTATTTTACCCACTTAGGTTTAATTCAATTTCAATTAAGATTGTTTTTTATTTTAATTAAGTTTTAATTCATATTTTTTATTCATCCTTTAAATATATTATTTTAACATGCTATTTTGCATGGTATTAATTAATTATATATTGTAAAATTTTTTTATTTTCTTTTGTATATTCCATTTTGTTTTATTAATCTATTTATTTTAAAATTCTCTTTTATGAACATTCTTTACTTCAAATATTATATTTTCACTTTTGTGTATATTATTTATATTAAACTATCCGTATTTTAGACATATTATTTATTCGTATATATATCATTTTGCATATCATTTATATTGTTTTTATATACATACATACATTCTTTTCACGTTTGCATATGTAAATAATACCTATATCATCAATTCTGAATTGTTGTACATTATGTTTTTGTATATATTGAGGATTTGTATTATTTTATGTATTTTCTTTCAAATTTATTTATGATTAAGCATTTCCTTTTAAATCTATATATAGTTTTGGTCTTTTAAAGCTATTTTATGATGAATTATTATTTATTTCAAATGTCTCTTATATTATTATTTCCATACATACATTTGTAATAAGTATTTCATTATATGCATATTATTTACCTAGATGGATTTATATTTTGTATATTATGTATTTTGTTTTTTAGTACTTCTTTTTTAAAACTCCTTCATACATACCTCGTTTTTATTCTCACACGAAATTTGTTGTTTGCATATCGATGATTTCACATTTTGCACTTCTCACATTATTAATTCTTCTTTATTTTTAAAACTTGCTACATTTCATTTGTGTTGATTTGCTTGGTACTTCTCTTAAAATTGCCTTGTAATTCATTGGCTTTTGTGTGTTAATATTAGTCTTTGCATAAGGTACATTGTCATTGCATATACTTTATTTTCATATGATTATGATTTGTTTGTTTAGAACGCTTGTCATGTAATATTATGCTATGTTCGTGATTATGCTTTTATTTCTTGCCATCATTGAGATTTAAACTCCAATCTATTTGACCAACATTAGTGGTTTCATTTCTTCTCCAAACAAACCAAGCAAGTATGTTTTGGCTCAATTTTTATAATTGTTAACTTGAGCCCCCTCAACATAAGGAAATACTCCGTGTTTAGAAGTTTGAGAGATCGTGCCCAATCGTGCTGGGTTTCGATTTTTTCATTCGACTGAAATATAGAATATCCTTTTAAAATTTTGTCTATGTTCTCTTAAATTAAAAACAAGGCAATATTTCGTATTTAGGAGTTTGAGAGATCGTGCCCAATCGTGCTGGGTTTCGATTTTTTTCATTCGACTAAAATACGGAATATCCTCATAAAATTTCATCCATTTTTCTTAGAATTAAAATAAGGCAATATTTCATATTTGGAAGTTCGATAAATCATGCCCAATCATGATGGGTTTCGATTTACCGTTTGACCAAATAGCCAAATATCCTTTTTGAAATTTCAAGTGCATGGGTTTTGGAAATTATAAGATGATCTTGTATTGAGGGTTTGAAATATCGTATCTAATCATGCTAGACATGGCATTTTATTCCTTCTGAGCAAGAGAATCCCGAAACCCAATTCAAGTTATCTAAACGCTCTTAATGGATGGGTCGAATTGCTGAGCTCGGCTGGCAAGCGGGATCGTTTTGGCTTAGGGTATAGGCTAGACGCCAGACAAAGAAAGGAAGAGTTGAAGAGGAAACAGGATAGACGAAGGGCACGATTGAGTGGGGCAGAGGTCAAGTGGAGTCAACGACCTTTCCCCACATATCCAATACATTCGTGTCAGGAGGAATTATTCATCTGGAGTCAGAGATAACAAGAGAAGGGACAGCTGAAGACTTGATGGGCAATTTGAGCATCAATGCCCTATCTGAGGAATGAGTGATGGAAAGAGACTTATCAGGCATTCGCCCTTATGAGCCTGGAAGTGTTCTAAACAATTGGACTGTGGAAGAAATTCCTGTAGTTCTTATAGCTAATACAGAGTAATGTTCAGAACACACTTATTGTTTTAAGCCTAGAAACAATAAGAATCTTTTGTGAAATAGGCTCATGTCTAAACATCCTTATTTTCAATAAGAAATGCATTTTTGTATCTCATTCTGGGTAAATTTTCTTTCATATTCTCATTACATTCATAATCATACGGTACAAATAAGCCACTCTTAGATTCATTCTTCGGATATTTCTTTCGTGTTACAATAGGTCTCTAAATATCAATTACGCGAGCAACACTGTTATGGACCCTGAACATTCTTTTGAGCAATATATATGTTTAAAAGGATCTCATGATTTTGAAGATGACGAGGATTGTGGGTTATCTCCGGATTTGTTAAAGATGGTAGAATATGAAGAGAAACAGATCCTGCCCCATAAAGAGACAACCAAGAATGTAACTTTGGGAGAGGGGAAAGAAGTAAAAATCAAAACTTGCATAACTGAGGAAACAAGGCAGGACCTCGTTAAACTACTGCAAGAGTTCAAAAATGTCTTTGCATGGTCGTATCAAGACATGCCTGGTTTAAGCGCTAATATTGCATTACATCGCGTCCCAATAAAGGAAGAGTGCAAGCCAGTTCAACAAAAGCTCCGAAAGATGAGACCCAATGTCGTAGTAAAAATAAGAGAAGAAGTCAAGAAGCAATTTGATACTGGGTTCTTACAAGTGGTGAATTACTCGGAATGGGTAGCCAATGTTGTCTCTGTCCCTAAGAAATATGGAAAAGAATGGATGTGTGTAGATTACAGGGACTTGAACAAGGCTAGCCCAAAGGATAACTTCCCACTGCCTCACATTGACACTTTGGTGGACAACATGGCAGGTTACTCATTGTTTTCCTTCATGGATGGTTTTTCGGGGTACAATCAAATAAAGATTCATCCTGAGGACATGGAAAAGACCACATTCATAACTCTGTGGGGAACCTTTTGCTATAAGGTGATGCCGTTCAGGTTGAAAAATGCGGGAGCAACGTATCAAAGTGCCATGGTAACTTCGTTTCACGACATGATGCACAAGGAAATTGAGGTTTACGTTGATGATATGATCGCAAAATCTCGAACTGAAAAAGAGCACATACAGGTTTTGAGAAAATTATTCTTGAGGCTGAGAAAGTTTCAGCTAAAGCTCAATCCAACAAAGTGTACTTTCGGGGCTGGATCAGGGAAGCTGCTAGGTTTCGTCGTCAGTGAAAAAGGAATCGAGATCAACCCCGACAAAGTCAAAGCTATACAGCAATTGCCTCCACCGCGCTCTTAGAAAGAAATTCGAGGTTTTCTGGGAAGACTAAATTATATTGCCCGGTTTATTTCGTAGCTAACGGAGAAATGCAACCCCATATTTCAGCTTCTCAAGAAACACAACCCAGGTGTGTGGGACGAAGAGTGCCAGAAGACCTTTGACAGGGTTAAACAATATTTTTCCAATCCTCCAGTGTTAACGCCACCTAGCCCGGATAGACCATTGATATTGTATTTAACAGTATTTGACCATTCAATGAGATGTGTGCTTGGTCAACACGATAGGACAAGAAAGAAAGAAATGGCGATATACTACCTCAGTAAGAAATTCACTGAGTGTGAGATGAGATATTCTTCGATTGAGAAGCTATGTTGTGCTTTGGTTTGGACAACTCGGCATTTGAGGCAGTACATGTTGTACCATACGACTTGGTTAATCTCGAAATTAGATCCCCTTAAGTACATGATGGAGTCAGCCACTCTGAATGGAAGGATGGCCCGATGAAAAATTCTACTTTCTGAATTTGACATAGTTTATATGAACCAGATGGCCGTAAAAGGGAGTGCAATAGCAGATTTTCTAGCCAGTAGAGCTTTAGAAGATTACGAGTCTTTAAACTTTGATTTTCCTAATGAGGATCTGATGTATGTGGCAACCACCCAAGAAGACACTCCAGAAGATCATTCTTGGAAACTGAATTTCAACGGAGCATCAAATGTCGTTGGTAATGGAATTGGGGCAGTCTTGATATCCCCAAGCGGAGATTATTATCCATTCACTTGCAAATTGAATTTTGATTGGACAAATAATATGGCAGAGTACGAGGCATGTGTCATGGGTATCCGTGCATCCGTAGAGCGCAAAATCAAGGTGTTAGAGGTATATGGGGATTCTTCACTGATGATCTATCAGTTCAAAGGTGAATGGGAAATAAGAGACCCAAAGTTGATCAACTACCGAGAGCTGGTTCTGGATTTAATCAAGGTCTTTGAGGATATCACTTTTCATTATCTCCCACGTGATGAAAATCAGATGGCTGATGCCCTGGCTACGTTAGTTTCCATGATCAGAGCAAATAATCAAGAGGAAATGAAACTGATCCAGATGAGTATTTGTGATGCCCCAGCTTATTGCTGCAATTTCGACGAAGAGGGGGAGAGGGATGATCATCCTTGGCATCAGGATATTCTACGATATGTGAAAAATCGTTTATGTCCTGATCAGACAACTGAAAATGATAAAAGAATGTTGAGGAGGCTGGCAGGTGACTATGTCTTAGACGGGGAAATCCTGTATAAAAAAAGGAAAGACCAAGTGCTACTAAGATGTGCTAACACTGTTGAAGCAAAGAAAATCCTGGAAGAAGTCCATGAAGGTGTCTGCGGGATACATGCCAATGGGTTCACAATGGCCAGAAAAATCATGAGATTCGGGTATTACTGGTCTGTAATGGATGGAGATTGCATCAACTATGCCAAGAAATGTCATAAGTGTCAAATTTATGGTGACAAGGTCCATGTGCCTCATTCACCTCTTCATGTTATGACTTCCCCATGGCCGTTCTCAGTGTAGGGCATGGACGTCATTGGGTCGATTTCATCGAAGGCTTCTAATGGATATCGTTTCATCTTTGTGGTCAAAGTAGGTGGAGGCTGCTTTATATGCCAATGTCACGAAGTCGGCAGTCAGCAAATTCTTGAAAAAGGAAATCATATGTCGATATGGCATGCCAGTGAGGATCATATCTAACAACGCGTTAAATTTGAATAACACCGTGATAATGGAGGTCTGCAGCCAATTCAAAATTAAGCACCACAACTCATCACCATATCGCCTAAAAATGAATGGAGCAGTTGAGGCGGCTAATAAAAATATAAAGAAGAATGTGGGGGAAATGGCTGAGACCTACAAGGATTGGCATAAAAAGCTAGCATTTGCTCTCTATGCTTATCGAACGTCGATTAGAACTTCCATCGGGACAACACCTTTCTCGTTGGTTTATGGGATGGAAGCAGTTTTGCCTATTAAAGTCGAGATTCCTTCTTTTTGGGTTTTATCTGAATTGAAGCTAGATGAAGCAGAACGGGTCCAATCCTGGCATGATCAACTGAACTTGATTGAAAAAAAAAAGGCTGAGAGCTATCCGTCATGGTCAAGTGTACCAAAAGCGAATGATGCAAGCTTACAACAAGAAAGTTCGCCCAAGAGTATTCCAGGAATGGGAATTGGTATTGAAAAAGATTCCCTTATGCAAAAGGATTTCAGAGGGAAATGGATGCCAAACTGGGAAGGACCTTATGTAGTGAAGAAGGCTTTCTCTGGAGGGGCATTGAAATTAGCAGAAATAGATGGTAAAAGCTTTCCCAACCCGGTAAATTCAGATTCAGTCAGGAAGTACTTCACCTGAAAAAGGAAAGGCCAAGGCGAAAACCTAAAAAGGGCGCTTTGGAAAAAAAAGAAAAAAAATGGAGAGGCTAAGGCGAAAACCTGCAAAGGGCGTTTTGAGACCAAAGGGGTTTTGAGTTGAAAACTTGGAAAATGGCTACTCAAATTGTGATCAAGAATGGGGCATGTTGCGACTTTGTTGTAACACCCCAAACCCGAGATCGTCACCGGATTTGAACACGTGGTGTTACCGGGCTCACTTCCCTATTTCTCTATTTGTAATATTGATTGCTGTTCCAGGCAGGCTAGCTAACTGCGTCACTGTCGCCTTAAAAAATCATATCTCGAGTTTCAAAACTTAGAAACTGATTCCGTAAATTTTCCCTGAATTTAGACTCATATTTCTATCCATGGATTTATTTCTAGAATTTTTGGTCGGGCCAATTGGTACAGTTTATTAGTTAAAGTCGCCCATATTACAGGGGTCGACTACACTGACCTTCGCGCATTACAACCTGAATATCTTCTCGTACAGAGCTTCAATGCTCATGCCGTTTGTTTCTAATGAAACTAGACTCAAAGGGGAATCTGCACATATAAGGAAAGACTTCTAATTCCTTCTGGATAATTTATGGTAAATTTTCAAAGTCGAGACAGGGGACCCAGAAACCGTTCTGGCCCTGTCTCACGAGAACTTTAATATCTCTCAGTATACTGCTCATATGGTCGTTTCGTTTCATCCATATAAAAATAGATTCATCAAGGTTCAATTTCATAATTTATTAACTATTTAATTCTACTTCTACTATTTTTAGTGATTTTTCAATCTCATCTCACTGCTGCTGTCCGCAACAATTACTGCAGTAGACTATGCCAATTTCGTGAATCTTTCCTTGGCCTTACTAATCATCCATCATACATGACACAAATTATGGCCACCTTATCAAAATTAAAATTTCTAAGACTCGTGGCTATAGGTTCTAGCATCCCACTCGACGACCACATAGGCCATTTTCACATGGCTGAAAGTTTACAACCCACAATTCAACAAAACATAATAGCCTATACATGCCAAATGTTCTCCTAGTTCAACTACGAAGACAATACCAAAAGGTTTCCAGCCGGTGTGATGACTTCAACGACGGTTCCGAGCACGCAACAATACGAGTCCAAGAGACCTAAAATGGGTGACAAGAAAACACCGAGTGAGTTTATAACTCAGAAGTCATAAGCATTCATCAACCATCCATTAATAAAATTTTCGCAACATCAAACAATAAACGAGGCTAGGTACTTCATCCATATCGAAACTATACCATAATTCCTCGGACCTTTCGGTTCAATCTCATACCAAGTCATACATCCACATTTCATATTTTATACAATAAGATATTTGAGGCATTTTTACACACCAACTCATTCACACCACAATCATACAATTGCAATCATCACATAGATTTAAAGCTTACCAAGCTCAACCCCGAGCATGAACGTATTGCCTAATCGTCATGAGCTCAAGGTACTTACCCGATCCGCTGTCCGGGATCAACTCGATAATGTCGCACACTCAGTGCCAATTGTAACGCAAGAGCATATAGTGAATCCGCACACTTAGTGCTATATATTTTCAGCTCGCACACTTAGTGCTATATAATTTTCAGCTCGCACACTTAGTGCTATATATTTTCAGTTCGCACACTTAGTGCTATATATTTTCAGTTCGCACACTTAGTGCTGTACAATTTTTAAACCCGCACACTTAGTGCCAATCTTGTCACCGTGTCCATTTATACCCGCACACTTAGTGCCGAGACCAATACCTTATGCATGTTGTCGCCTTTATACATTCAACCATGGCATCATTCCATACACATACATTTTCATTTACACATCAACTCATTTAAACACAATTGCGTATATATTATGGTCATTTACATCAACACCAAATATATGCTTAATGACTTACTTTGTGTTGGGTAAAATAATTTCAAGTCGGCTACTCGATGACCTTCGCCTTTCCCTTGCTTGATTCTCCTTCTTTAACTCCTTGAGCTTGATCAATAAATCAACTAGTTTAACCATCTTGCTAAACATTCATAATTTAACTACACATGCATATGTATGCTTGTATATTCGGCAACCGTCCTCACTAATTACCCATTTAGTCGATTATACACATAATTAAAGGTAACATCACGAATGGCATACTTATGTATATATATATATATATGGGCATCACGATTAGATTTAACACCATCTTTATACTCAATTAGATGGCCGAATGTATGTATATATATACAATGTCAACTATAACATCTTTTAAACACCTAATTTCATCTCATGAACATTTAATCAAATTTTCCTAATCTAGCATATATTTTCACATCTATTTGTAACATCATGTAAATTCACATACAACTACAATTAACCAAGCTCTTCATCCAATCGTGCTCTCATGTTCGGTCATCCATATCTATACTAGCCATAACAAAATAATTTCTAAGTTTTAACACAAGCACAACACTTTAGTACCATGGCGAACACTTCATGCCTCATCACCACAATCAAAACACCAACCGCATCATTCCTATCACCGAGACTATGGTTCGCACCTTAGCTTCCCACATTCTTCTCATAACCCCTCATAGTTCATTCGGCCACCCATCATTCAACCAATAAAATTTCCTAGCAAACCCCTATGGCCAAGCACACACACACACACTTACATCTCAACTCACAATACCCAAAAAAATCACATACTATCTAAACTATCTTAAACAATCAAAGAGCTCCCCCTTTTCCATAGCCTAATGTTCCATTCCCCAACATTATTCAACATTTTGCATGGCTAAACAAGAACCATGATCGTTCACTCACAACAAGTAAACATCTTACAAGTTAACACAATGTACTAACCTCCTTAAGGCTTCAAGTGACCGAAATTCTCCCTCCTTCCTTCCTTCTAGCCGCCAAGTTCAACAAAGAGAGAACTCTCTTTCCTCCCTTTCTCTCCCTCACTCACGGCAATGGCAAAGGTAAGGATGAACATTCCTCCTTTTCTTTTCTTATTTTATTCCCTTTTCTTTTAATTCCTTTCTTTATTTTAGCTTGTCTCCCATTACCCAATTTCTCATTATAAAATCTAAGGCAAACAAATACATTGCCCATCCTCAATCTATCTTGGCCGCCACCATAAGGAAATTTGGCAATTTGACATGCAAATCCAAGCATTTTCTAATATGTATCAATAGGCCACTTTAACATTAGCCTAGCACATTTCTCAATTTCCTCACATAAGTCCTTTCTAATAAATTTCACCTACAAATGACGAAATTAAGGCACTAAATTTTCACATATGTATATTCACGCACAATAAACATAGAAAATAATAATTAATTAATTTTGTGTCTCAGTTTTGTGGTCCCGAAACCACATCCCGACTAGGGTCAATTTTGGGATGTCACATTTGTTCTACCAGAATTAACAAGAAGGAGGAACATTACATCTTGAAGGCATCAACAAAATACTTCGAACCTCCTAAACACACATCTAGCTCCCAAAGGTTTTCGAACAGTCCGAATAGAAAAGCTCACGCTGCAATATCTAGGGCACCAATTTTTCGTCTTATTTCCATGTATCGGCTATGGAGCAGATTTTAGCCACCGGCCTTATCTCTCTGAGGTAGCAAGAGAGCAGGTTGAAGATACAAGCTTAACCCCCTAGGCAGTAGGGTGACTGGCTGAAAATTGCAAATCTTATCTTCCAGAAGTCGCAATGGAGCAAGTTGAGGACGTGGAGTAGATTGAACGCACAATTTCTATATCCTGAAGATGCAGTGGGTTGGAGTGAGGCTACTTGAAGAAGATGGGCATAAAGAGGTCGAGATATGACAAGAACAGGCAAAATGGCCCTTTTAAGGTCTTTGCTCTATTCTCGTTACACTACAATGAGAAAAGAAGGGGAGCTATAGACGGCTCATTTCGCCCGGGCCCAAACCAACATTAAAATTAAAACAAAATACCCTCAGACCCAATTCAATCAAGCCCAATACAAACCCAATCCTAAAACCCATTTACAATGTGGCCCAATTGGCCCAAAGCTTAAACAACTTCAAGAAAAAACCCTAGTCCTTGCCCTCGCTGTAACACCCTGAAAATTTCTGCAGTAAGATATTATCCTTAATATAGTAAAATAAGGAAATAAAGTGACAAGAAGAGGAAAATTTGAGTTATGTCACTGGGAAGTATATTATGACATATTGATTCAATAAAGGACTAAATTGTAAAAGTGAGAAAAGTTTTATGGCCCAATAGTAAATACTCAAAATTTGAGGGATTAAAGTGTAAATATGAAAATTTGAAGGACTTAAGGGTGGAATGATCTAGAAACCAAGGAAAATTGATGAATTAGGACCAAATTGAATAGGTGAAGAATTATGAGGGACTAAATTGCAATTTTATCAAATTAAGTGATGACTCAATAATGGAATTTTAAATGATCACTAAGGGAAAAATGGTCAATTCGAAGAGAGAAAAATCTAGAGACAATGATGATGTTGGAGATATTTTAGATAAATTAAATAAATAAATATTAGTTTATTAATACTTTAAATTAATTTTTAAATAATATTTTATTATTTTTTATTATTTTATTTAGTATATATAAGGAAAGAAAGACGAAGAATCATCATTTTTTTTTTCCATGCAAACCAATGTGAGAGAGGAAGAAGAAAAGAAGTTTTCTTTCTTTACAATTTAGTCCTTGCACCAAAAACTCATTGTTTTCACCTAAAAATTCAAAGAATTTCCATAGCCATCAAGAGAGAAAGATAGCAAGGAGATGATGGGGAGCAAGAATATCAAGTTGGATTCAAGAAATAGAAGCTGGAGGAGAGAGAAAAATCAAGTTAAAGATTGAAGTCAATAAGAAAAGGTAAGAACATCAAGATTTCAATATATTTTTAAGTTTAATATTGTTGAAAAAGCATGGAATTGATGTTGATTTAGAGTTTTCTTTTATATGGTCTTATGTTCTTGTCATGTTAGTGAAGAGAAAATAAGAGAAAGTAATGAAAAATAGTGTAGAGAAAGAAAATAAGGATGTTATAAACATGGTAAATAATACCTTGCACTAAAACAGTTTTAGACAGCAGTAATAGTCTAAATTTAAAAAATCACCAAAAATTGTGGGAATTGAATTAGAGGTCAAATAAAAAATTATATTAAATCTTATTTAGTATAGTTTCTTATAATAGAAACGGTGTAAGAAATGAAATTGTAAATTGTGAGATATAGTAAATTTTGTGAGATAAGGTCAGAATAATTTCGGGTTCCTCTGTTCTGAATTTGGAAAATCATAAAAAATTTGAGAAAAATAATTAGGGTCTTAAATTTATATTATTAGAATTCTTAATGAGTCTATTTTCAAGAGAAATAAACGGGAACATCATTTGAATTCTGTACAATGGGATAATTAATTTTTAGTTAAGAAGGGTCGAAATTGTCAGACAGCAGAATAAGGGTGACTTTAAAGAATAAACTGTACTTATTGGCTAAACAAAAAATTCTGAAAATTTTATGGTAATAATATACATAAGTCTAGTTTCATGGAAAATTATCGGATCTTAATTTCGATTTCTGTAGTTCAAGATATAAATAATTAAGCGACTATGACGCAAATGGACAGTTTTGAATATACATATAAGTAAATAGTGAAATTATTGATATTGTTATTTGTAACATGTTGTATAAATTAAGGATGTGGAACGGAGAGGAGGAGGAGGAAAATATGTATGAATACTCATCTAGCATGACTAATTTGCATGTTTTAGGCTCAGGGACTAAATTGAATAAAAGTAAAACTTTATGGGTAATTTTGTAAAAATGTTAGAAATGACCAATTTGCATGAAATGGATTATTTTATCATTTAAAATTACAAAATTGAATGAAATTATTAATTTAGCTCAAGATTGGGGAAAAACATGTTTTAAGGATTAAATTGAAAATTGTTGAAATTAAGGAAAATTCTGATATTTTATAGAATTCATAGGTTGTTATCAATTTTTTTGAGAATAACAGCTGGAAATAAGGATTAAATTGCAAGAATTTTATTTTTTTAGCCTAAGGATGAAATCGTCATTAATTAAAAAGTTTAGGGGTAAAATGGTAATTTTGTTTAGAGCATCAATTGAATGTATTAGAACATGAAATAAATGAAAACGACGATCAAATTTCTTTATAAAGATCCGGATGACTCGAATACGAGACTTGAACATGGAAAAGAAAAGATATCAAATTAATAAAATTATAAACATGAACAAGTAACGAGGTAGGTTAGTGTAACTTGAATTGTATTTTTAATTGCATGAAATATTGATATAATGAATTACCTGATTTATGTTTATGAAGAAATGGCAAAAGAATAATATTTATCATGACATGTAAATAGGTGATTATCTTTGATACGTTGATACAAGGAAAGTAATTAAATTGAGACGAGTAATAAATTCAAGTACAACATATCGAGAAAAATAAGTATGTTAAGGGACAATATGTTTGATTTTAATTGGTTCCAAATATAAACGTTAGATGAAATGAAATATCTGATAAATAAATCGGTAACTCCGGTAATGCTCTGTAACTCTATTCCGGTGATGGATTCGGGTTAGGGGCGTTACACTCGTGCCGCAAGTTACCCTGAGCGTCGTACTACTCGCGCCAGACACCTTCTCTCCGCAACGTTCGCTGCTCCACCACGCCACGTCAGAGTCGTGCACGCCATACACCTGCAAATACATTGAAAACTGATTGTAAAAGGCTATAAAAGCCTTGGAAAACATTTGTAAAAGGAGGTTTTTTTTCCCAATTTTTTACATACATAATAGCAGAGAATACACGAAAGCAATCCATATCAATAAAAATCAGATTGAAGATTCAGGAGGTTATTTTTTTTTATTCTTTCTCATTTCACATTTTTTTCCCTTTTTGTTTTTTCTTGTTTTCTTTTTCTTTGCAAATTGATTTTAAAATAGAAATCGGAGGAAAAGAAACTTACCTGGGTTCGCCATAGATCAGCGTCGGAGGCGATGGCATGGAAGTGCCAATGACCCTCCATTTGTGGTGCACCAAGATAGGGTTGAAACCCCAACAGAGATTTGTGGTGTTAGTTTTTTTTCCCCTTAAGAGACAGCAAAACAAATGAAATTGGAGCCAAAATTTAGGGTTTTTACGCGTACAAAACGGCACCGTTTCGTGCCTGGGGGTTGAGCGACAAAACGACGTCATTTCAAGGCCTCAATCCGCGCAGGTGACCTGACCCGGGGAGGATCCGCGCGTTTTTTCAAAAATAGGACATTTGCACAATCGGTCCCTCCCTCTTGCACCGTTTTAGGGTTAGGTCTTTTAACCTTTTTAATTTGGCCCAGAAATTTCGTGTAAATTACATTTCGATCCGCGCTTAAACGCTGCGTTCAGGAACCTGGGCTAATTTTGTTTTCAATCCCCGCATTCTTGTGCACGTTGCGCTTTAACACTCAGTTTTGTTTTAATGTTCTATTTTACCCACTTAGGTCTAATTCAATTTCAATTAAGATTGTTTTTTTTTATTTTAATTAAGTTTTAATTCATATTTTTTATTCATCCTTTAAATATATTATTTTAACATGCTATTTTGCATGGTATTAATTAATTATATATTGTAAAAAATTTTATTTTCTTTTGTATATTCCATTTTGTTTTATTAATCTATTTATTTTAAAATTCTCTTTTATGAACATTCTTTACTTCAAATATTATATTTTCACTTTTGTGTATATTATTTATATTAAACTATCCGTTTTTTAGACATATTATTTATTCAGTATATATATTGTTTTGCATATCATTTATATTGTTTTATATACATACATACATTCTTTTCACGTTTGCATATGTAAATAATACCTATATCATCAATTCGAATTGTTGTACATTATGTTTTTGTATATATTGAGGATTTGTATTATTTTATGTATTTTCTTTCAAATTTATTTATGATTAAACATTTCTTTTAAATCTATATATAGTTTTGGTCTTTTAAAGCTATTTTATGATGAATTATTGTTTATTTCAAATGTCTCTTATATTATTATTTCCATACATACATTTGTAATAAGTATTTCATTATATGCATATTATTTACCTAGATGGATTTATATTTTGTATATTATGTATTTTGTTTTTAGTACTTTTTTTTTAAAACTCCTTCATACATACCTCGTTTTTATTCTCACACGAAATTTGTTGTTTGCATATCGATGATTTCACATTTTGCACTTCTCACATTATTAATTCTTCTTTATTTTTAAAACTTGCTACATTTCATTTGTGTTGATTTGCTTGGTACTTCTCTTAAAATTGCCTTGTAATTCATTGGCTTTTGTGTGTTAATGTTAGTCTTTGCATAAGGTACATTGTCATTGCATATACTTTATTTCCATATGATTATGATTTGTTTGTTTAGAACGCTTGCCATGTAATATTATGCTATGTTCGTGATTATGCTTTTATTTCATGCCATCATTGAGATTTAAACTCCAATCTATTTGACCAGCATTTGTGGTTTCATTTCTTCTCCAAACAAACCAAGCAAGTATGTTTTGGCTCAATTTTTATAATTGTTAACTTGAGCCCCCTCAACATAAGGAAATACTCCGTGTTTAGAAGTTTGAGAGATCGTGCCCAATCGTGCTGGGTTTCGATTTTTTTATTCGACTGAAATATAAAATATCCTTTTGAAATTTCGTCTATGTTCTCTTAAATTAAAAACGAGGCAATATTTCGTATTTAGGAGTTTGAGAGATCGTGCCCAATCGTGCTGGGTTTCGATTTTTTTCATTCGACTAAAATACAAAATATCCTCATGAAATTTCATCCATGTTTTCTTAGAATTAAAATAAGACAATATTTCATATTTGGAAGTTCAATAAATCGTGCCCAATCGTGCTGGGTTTCGATTTACCGTTTGACCAAATAACCAAATATCCTTTTTGAAATTTCAAGTGCATGGGTTTTGGAAATTATAAGATGATCTTGTATTGAGGGTTTGAAATGTCGCATCCAATCATGCTGGATATGGCATTTTATTCCTTCTGAACAAGAGAATCCCGAAACCCAATTCAAGTTATCTAAACGCTCTTAAAGGAATTGTATTTTTTTAAAATCTTTTCCAAATTTTCAACATTAGGACGTTAATTGATCAATACGGTACCAATTTTGGGTGTTGTGAGGGTGTTAATCCTTCCTCGCGCGTAATTGACTCCCGAATCCGTTTTCTAATTTTTCGTAGACCAAAAACGTTGTTTTAATAAATCGAAATGCTTTATTAAAATGATCGATCACAAGGTGACCCGATCGCACCTAAACAAAAAGGATTGGTGGCGACTCCATTTTCGTTTTAAAGTCGACCCCTGTTTTTCAAAATAAAAATGGTTTCGACAACCACCACTTTAGGTGGAATTTAAAATATGAGATTGAACTATCGAGATCCCCTCTTAAAATTACTCACAAATTTTAAAATTTTTCCATATTTTTATCTAAATAGATAAATTTATTTTAAAATTTTGAAAATAATAAAATTTTCCTACAAATCCCTCGTTCAAACACACTCTTATTTTATAAATAAAATAAAAGAATTCGTACAATTGTAAAAAATAAAAAAATAAAAAAAACTCCTAAAAGAATCCCAAAATTCTCTTTAAATTTCAGAATGAATCTTCAATGGAATTTGAGACTTGAGAGCCATTCAAGATGCACAAAACCAAATTTATTTAATTATCTTTCATCTTTCATTAAATGATTTAATCGGTTCCATTTTTACGAAAATTACTTGAAGTTAAAGTAATGTGCATTTCACAAACATTGTGATTTTTGGTATTACCATAAAAATAGAGGAAAAATATTTATCAGAGAATTTTAGGAATTTAAATTAAACATAATTAAAATAAAAATATATATATTTAGAAATAAATTCTTAATTTTGAGATTCTTTTGATTTTTATTTTATGATCTTTTAAATTTTCTAACATTTCTTAGAAAAGTTTTTAAAATAAAATTGACATTTGATACACCGAGCTAACCAAACCGAGAATACACCCATTGTACATGGGTCATTAGGTATTAAGCCCTTTTATATTTCTGGAAAAGGGGAAAAAGTTATGAACTAGCCAACCAACTTGACTCAAAAATGCAGTCAGCATACATGAGTGACGTGAGAAACGAAAACCCACACCATATACATGCTATACTTCCTGCAGAATGAGGTCTGAAATCATTATTTTTCCTAATATCTATTTGATTAGGAGCTTTATTCAGCCAAAATTCCCAAAGAATACAAAGCCTGTTGGTATCAAAATCATGTAATTACATTTCAATGTGTGACATTGACATACATATAGCAGCATCTTCATGGTTGGCTTGATTCCATATGAATTTGTTGCGTTGATCCTCGAATAATCCTCCTCAACGCTTCCACTTGGGAGAGATTTCCCATCGTTGCTCTAAACCCACCTTTTTGCCGACACAACAGCATCTGGCATCAAACAAGTTCATGTTGTTGGCCTTGTCATGGTAGATAAACCACGCCCTACAGGAATAACTCCTTGAAACCCTTCGTTTGATTCTTCCTCTTCTAAGGAAGCTGCACACAAGTTCATCCAACCAAATCAAGGGAAAATAACCCATAAAGTTTTTGAGTGTAGAATTTAGTATAAAATTAACTTTTAGAAATTGTGATAATAACTGCTTTTAACTATCGAGAAAATGTGAGGCATATTGTCTATCCTGTTACTAAAAATTAATCTAATTATTATATTATTATATTATTTATTCCTTGTTTCCATGTCCTAATTATCCACATATTGTCCATGGCATCTCATACCCATGTCCAACTTTGCCTTAATCCAATTTCCACAATCTAGCCCATTGGTTTTAAGATTTTTATCAGGTTCAAGGCATTTAAATTGAAGCATATCCTCACCCATAGCACCTTCACCGGCATTAACCCCTGCAATTCCAATACATGAGTAAAAAGAATCTTCGTCCACTTTCAGCTGGTCGTAAGCAAGGTAGATGTCCTCAATAGAAGCGGCCTCATATAGAGAAGTAAGCTCTTTGACGCATGATATGTCCTGAATTCCAAAAAATAAAAAAATTGGGAATTTATTACCGTCACCATGAGACTGGTAAGAATGAACAAATTTTGGTCCATCTTTTACACATCAAAATAAGTTTCAAATATAAAAATTATCTCAAGTATTGGGATTTGGAAAATAAGAATATAATAGTAACACAATATAACATAACACTGAACTGTCTAATTTTCATTTCACCTTTCTAGGAACCGAAGAAGCTTGTAGGTGAGCCAACAATCCTAGCCAATATGCATTTGACTTTATTTCTGCTTCGTGTCTCATTAAAAGAGTCCTCTTTGCCTGTAGATTCAAGGATTGCTTTTATAAACTTCAACAAATGACAGCTAGCTTGTCTAAGTAAAACTGTAAATTCTGCTTTTTTTTCACCTGAACCACATTCTTCCATAACAATTTCCAGTTACTTGGTAACATAAAAAAACTCATTAAGTCATATTAGTTGTATAAGAACTAACCCTCTCCAGTTCCCGTGGAGCAACCTTGTTGGAGTGCAAACCTCTAAGAACATTCTTGCAAGCATCAACAGCTTTATATACCTGGAAGTTAATCCCAAAAATAGGTGATGAGGAAAAAAGACAACAATAACCGCAAAAACAACAAAAGAATGCAGATCTATCTGTCGATTGATTGCCCACCTTGCTAGGAGTTGATGTTACAGATATGACATACCATCCAAGCTTAAGTCGATCAAACAAGTTCAACTCAAATGAGACATCATATGTTAACCCAAGGGAGTCCCGGACGGTTGTAAAAAGCCTGTGTCAAGTAGGGCAGAATTTGTATTAGATAATTCCCAAAGATGTATGGATTTGTTAAGGATGCCCCAGAAGAGTAAAAACTTGAAACACTTAAAACATGAACAGAACTTTTATTAGTACATGAACAGAACTTTTATTATTTTAACTAACAATTGCAAGTGAATAATCCTAACAGTCTTGATTGCAATTTCAACGCTCAGGACTTGTGACATCTAACAGCGTAACAAGGTACAAGCTGCCACAGCAATCAATAATTGATCATTTTGCAACCACTAAAAAATGTGCATTTGTGATCAATGCAGATTCACTTGCTCAATATATGCAGTTGGCTAAGAAGAATTACCTAGAATTTATAACCTCAGCTAGCAGCCCCATTGTTATGCCAAAGAAAAGTGGATGATCACGAAGCTTTCTTTGCAGATCCTTCTGAACATTGTTTCCCTCCTCGGAATGGAGTTGTGCTTCTGCAAAGTAAATGACCAGCCATGAGAGATGAAAAGTACCTTCTTCTTTTTTTTTTTTTTATTTCAAGGAAAATACATCTCATTTTGACACAAGTATTTAAGAATATATATAATTTTTTTTTCATTTAAAAACCATTCAAAGTTACTTAACTTGTATTCTGCATTACTAACAAATCCATTGGCTCAGACAATAAATGCGGACCCTTTTGGCTCGCAAAGAAACCAAAAACATGGGACATAGAAGTATTGATAGTCAGCTTTGGCATCTCACAGCACAATAAAATCCTGCTTTATCTAAGAGAAGCTTGGTAAAGCGCACTCTCAATTCCCTCAGGGACTCCTACCATTCTTCCCTCCATGGAACCAGGTCAAATTCTCAACTATGTTATAATAGGAAGGGAAAGACAAAGCAAAGGCAAATTGAAAGGTAGACTAAATGGCCATGCACAAGCTGCTAAGAAATGGAATTGCTCTGTTTGCAAAAAATGCAAGATTGTTAAAGACCCAGGTCAGAACAACAGTGGCCACATGATTCTCAAAAGCTTAAGCTTAAGCTCAAGTGTTGTTTCTGGTTAACTAGAACCATTCCATGGGTCTGATCATTCACATTCATATCCAATGTGTGATGGACTCTACATGAGTATCATCATGACCAGACATCATGATCAAAACCCACACTACAGGAACCAAGAACCAAGTTCATACCAGTGCAATGTTAGAGGCTTAGAGCTCACATTGTCAGATGCACTGACATCAACTGTAGTGATCCAGATCTAAGCAACTTCTATTGTGTGCTTATGTGGCTCTCAAAACCTGGAACTGAAGTTGTTACAAGTAATTGACTATAACACATATGTGAGTCTTAATTTTCACATTCACATTCACGTTCAATATGCGATGGAGTATTGCAGACCCATCAACTTAAATCCTTGATATCCTCACCAAGACTTCACATTTCAGTCATAATCAGTTCCACGCCACATAAACAAGATCTTACCAGCATGATGTGGGAGTCCAGACTGGCAGGCATGTACTCTAACACCAACTTAAGGCCCCAAATTCAACCACCACATACCTAGCAAGTTATAAAGCCTAAACCATGTTATCCTCCAATGACTAAGCTCAAGCTGTTCTCAGTGATTGACTAGAACCTTTACAAGGGTCTCATAAATCACATTCATACCAATGTTCAGTTGGTTACCACAATTCATACATCTTACAATTTAATCCACTCAACAGCAAGCTTGATGGCATGGCTTTTCTAATTGTTCTTATATTAGTAATTAATATAGGACACTATGAAAGCTTGCACTCCCTGGCAGTCCAACGAGCTAAAGACTTGGATGGAAAAAGAATATCAAATTTCTACAAATCATTAGGGAACTCACCATCAGTAATTGGAATATCAGCAACTGACTCCAATAGGTCTTTCCCATCAATTGTAAAACCCCAACGGTTAGGTGCAGGGCCTGCGATATATGCACAAGCCCTTTCATCGGTGTCCTTCAAAAATACCTGTTTGAAAGAAAAAAAACACATCGGGTTGAAGAAAATCATATGTAAAGAATTTCTACGAAGAAACCAAAAGAATGCATGGGTAAATGCACAGAACAATTCCAGAAAATTTTCCCAAATACATGATGTAACTATAACTTGAGAAATATCTTCAGAAAAAAAAAATTGCTATAACTCGAGAAATGGTCTCACTTGTTGAAACTGCAAGTCAGATGGAGAAATTCGAAACAAGATTGGACTAAATTCAGGCTCTCTTTCAGAGTCTCTTGATGCTCTAACTGTTCCCAGATAATCCAGAATACAGGACTCAATCTCCTCCTGTGAGAAGTCCCCTACAATACTTACCTGAACAAAGAAGACAAACAGATTTAGATTAAAAGAAGGCTCATTTTGAATGTCAGCTACAGTGTGAAGATTTGAGAGTGAATATTTACCTCCATATTATCAGCTACAAACTGATTCATCACAGCATCTTTTACAGATTTGAGTGTTAAATTTTGTAATGATTTTGGAGTAGGTTCAACAAAGCGCTCATCACCATCCATCATTGCCAACATGAGTTTGTGAGCAGTTGAGCGTTCCAAACTCTTTGGAATAGACCGATAGTAAGACAAATACAGTTGTCTAGCTCTATCAAATGCATCCTCAAGCCAGACACTATGCTGCAAATCAGAAGCCCTCATTTATTACAACACAATATCATTATATCATAATTTTATGATGAAAATCAAGTTTCCACAAAGGACCAACCCTTTCCCAGCATTAATATGTTTCTTACACTAGATAACTAGTAAACAAAAAGAAAATATCAACATGTATAGTTATAATTATCAACATGGTGATACCTCAAGCACCATATGAAGTAACTGGAAAGCAGCATGCATCCCATTGTCTCTCAATGTAAAACGGAACTCCATCGAAATAAATTCCTCAGTGGACTCCAAGGAGCAATTTATCAGGTGATTCACACAAAAAAGTTCTACCTGGTAATCACATCAAAACACAAAACACACATAAGAAAAATAATAGGTGGGCAAAGAGGCTGAGAATTTTTAGTGAGATTATAACAGCGTGAAAGTAGTAGCAATCGGAATGGACCAAGTTATAACAAATCACTATTGAATATTGATAGAGCTGAGAGAAATGAATGTATGATCTTTGCAGAAGAGATCAATAGGAAGTGATCCTCAATTTTTCATTTTAGCAAAAAGACCAAATATTTTATCATCACTCGACATGCATTTCCATACTTTTTTTCCCAGTCAAATACTATTTAAAAAGTTGAACCCATTAAGCCAAGAAAATAATCATTTTCACAGCTTTTTTCAAATTATCTATTTAAGAAGTAATAAGAACATGAAAAAAAATGACCTGTTCCCTTGAGAAGTTGCCAACTCGACCACCTTCACTGAGAGTTCGGACACCAACTACTACCGCTCCTTTAGAACCAGAAGTTTCAGCAGCTCTTCCCCCACCAACTATGAGACGCATTACACCTCCCCTGGTTTCATTCTTTGAGATCTAAACAAAGAAAAAGGTTTCATATGAATGAATTTTCAAACAATTCCACGAAAGAGAAAGACATGTGGAACCGACCAGGCATACTGTTGTTTCTAAACTCATTTAATACATCCATGATGAGTGTAATAGAAATCAAATCTCATCAGCCAATCAAATAGCACCTAGTTGAGGTCTTCATGCAAAGATACATATTTTGAATCTGAGATTTGTAAAGAAATATCATCTAAATTTAGTAATCCAAGAATCTACTTGCCTCAACAAGAAATTACTGTCAAGGAAAAAAGAAAAGTTGAAGAATAACTCAGGATAAGACATTTCAACCAACAAATTCAAACACACACAACATAGAAACATTAAGCAGAACCGTAAGATTTATTTGGTAGATCAGGACTTAATCTTCCGAAAACTACATGGAAAAACAAAGGACTCAAATCCACACATATCAGATAGTACTATAGACCCAAATAACCATTAATTGGTCAAAAAAGTAACTAAAAGCAACAAATGCAAGGCATACTTTATAATTTACTGGAATTCCATTAGAAAGACGGCATTGAGTAATCCCTGTTTCCTTGTCGTGCAATTTTGTGACATTTATTTCAGGACTAAGAGGAATAAAAGAAGGCTTCTGCTGCATTCTTAACTCCTGCAACTGCTGCGGAGATATTAATTCTTTTGGCACCTCAAGCTGCAGAAAAGAAAAGAAATTTAGTAGCGACCTTCCTTGAATATACTTCTGCAAAGATAATATAAGCAAACAAAGTTCAGAGTGGAATTTAATATTTTAATATAGGTATAGAAGAAGACCTCAGGCTCAGCTTCAATATGTTCTTTCAATCCTGATTCTATAGAAGATATGATCTCACTTGCAGTTATCTTGAATTCAGTTTCACCAATGCCATCGATGTGGACTTTCTTCGGAACACACGCAACAACTGCTGCTGGTAGGGGTGCAGTAGGTTTTCCAAAATCAGAGATAAATTCTAACACCTGAGCACCTATAGAGTTGACCTACATGACAGACCAGTCAAAAAAAAAGTATGTAAGGAATTTGTTTTAATTTAAAATTGTGATGTTATCTGCCAAGAAACGAGAAAAATCACATGTTTAAAGTTACACCTGTCTCATGCACTAGCACTACACGGAAAACCCACATCTATAAACCAACTTGATATTTCTTTCCAAGGAATGAATAAAATCTTTGAGCTAAATCATGTTTTGCGCAACTGACTAGAACAAAGGAATTTAAGAGTTATAGTCCTTTAAATCATAGCAACTAGCTCTGTTATGGTATGCAGGGGACACAAAAACAGAGCATTACAGGCAATGTTAACTAAAAGCCATGGTGAAATTGACGCTATACATCCAAGATGCACAATTTTCACAGACAGAAAAATTGTGTGCAGGACTGTTCCAAAACATCCTATTAACAGACTTAAACCAACATTAGTTCCACTGCCCTAGCTCATAAGCTCAACTATATGGAGCAAATATGCCTGATTAAAACAGAAAAGAAAAAAAACAAAAAAGCTCATGGGGAGAACAGAAAGCATGAAGAACACTGACAGAGGCTAAGATCATTATCAATGAACTTACTTCATCAAGAGTAACTGTTCCAGCAACAGCCATCAAACTCTCATGTCCTTGTCTCTGATCCATAACTATATGGCCCAGTGCATCACTTTCCATAATAAAATCCAAATTGTCAACTGATGACACATTGTCAATCATTGCTGACAGCTGTTCACTATCTTTTAGCAGTGCATCCATATAGCGAGTCAATTCACCCTTAGTAACACCAAATTCCTTGAGCCTTCGAACCTGTGATCAACAGAATATATTAGGATTTAAAGCCATTTGATGTTGAATCAATCAAAGCAATATTCTATTATCACCCCATAATAAACACATAAGGAAGGAAAAGTTGGGAGGTAACAGCAGGAGAACAATGTGCTATTTAACCCATTGTTATTCCAACAAGAGCATCAGGACAATTACTCGACCACACCATTCAGAATGAATCAACAGAAGAAAATAGAAGAAATTGTATACGATAGGAAACACAAACCTCTTGAACAGCAACCTTAATTGCATTCTGCCAATTCTTGGGCTCTGCTGTGATCGTAAGAGTTGTGACAGTGCATCCTTCCCTTCCTGAATCACTATGGTCCAACTCAACTGAAGTAAACGGTGGATTTGAACTCTGCAAAATGCCATAGATTAGCCCAAAGTTTCAAAAGAAATGTTTATGTTATTCTTGTGACTTGGAAGTGGGATGTATGGTGGGTGGCAATAAACAAAATGTGCAATTCAACTTTTATGGTATACTGCTTTAGGAGATCAACTTCAATTCAGATGTAATGATTTGCCACTCAAAATGACTTGCAAAAGCAGATCACAGAAACAAAGGTTGAAATTCTAGAAAAAGAACAGAAGATATAGTATGAATTCTCTAGTTAACTTGACCCCATTTCTGGGAAAAAAATCATTGTAATTTGCCACTGTTAAAATTCCTGGTAAACCATTCCTTAAAATTAGTAATCTACCCCATATACCTAATACTATAACCCCCACGAGTTAATAATAACCCATTTGACATTATTATTCGAGTTCAATGGATTGCAACATAAACACAGTGTTAAACTAAATAAAATTGAGATGAAAATTGCCACTATGGTTAATTTGTTCTCAGTCGCAAGATAAGACAGGGAACAGCAATTGCATGCAAATTGGGACTCAATAAAGCTTTATTTGTGCAACATGAAGGAAGCATGATAAAGGGTAATTTCAGAATTAATCATACACCAAGGCATTTACATAAAAAGGCAAGTTTTCTAGGTAATAAAGCTGGAGGGGTGAAACGGAGTTGAAGAATCACCACACCTTGTATCTTGTATTAATACGAAAATGCAAGGCAGACAGAAATATCCTTTTCATCAGAACATTTCTCAAGTCTCTGAAAGTTCGAACCTTGCTCACAGGAATCTGCACAAAGATTTAGTGATTTACAACACAATAACCGAGTCTAATGCCACACCTAGGTCTAGTTGTTAAAGTTTCATGTGGTTGAATAACAATACAATTTAACAAGGGAGAAGACAGACTATCATACATAAATGAAGAAACGAACAATGCACCAGGAGAACACTGTACAACTACTAGGACAGCAATTTTTTTTCTGGGAATAGTATGAGGTAATTAATGAGAGAATGAATGTCAGTACAATTAAACTCTACATGAACGGAAAAAAAAAGGCATCTAAAATTTTTATTAGAAGAATCATTTGATCAACAAAGCATAAACTGCCTTTTTCCTGCTTATCTATGATGCTCTTACTTACATGCCAAACCATATGTTATGAACCATTAAGACCACCTTTGATAAAGCACATTCCTATTTACAATAAAACTAAAGCTGCAGAGAAGGGACCCTAATTAATCTAAAATTAGAGCAAAACAGCAGGCATTTTTAGCCCAAAGTCTTAGCACAACAGCAGAACATCAACATGTATTCCTGTGAAAATAAAGAGAATATGAAGATTTTAACTTTAGAAAATCTAATAAAAAATTCACTAAATAAGCTTAATCTTCCAAACCTTGCAGAACATGTTAATTGAAAAATTTTGAAGCAGCTCATGCTGAAATATTTCTGGAGGCTTCATGTCGGTATTATGTCCAGGAAGAGACCAATTGTGCTTTATAGGAGGACGAACAGCATGCCTTTCCTTTTTAAGAATTTTAGATTGATCTGAAGAATTAGATGATCTTTCATGAGATGAACTTCCAGCAAACCCAGCTGAGAGCTTCGGAACTAGAAAATTTGCCATGGCACCAAATGCACTAGAAGTAGGCGGTGAGGCCGTCTCATTTTCAAGGCCAGTTTGTTCAAAAACAGCCTGCATAAAATCAAATGTTGCAGTCAAGAACCTCAATGCTGCTTCTTAGGACAACAGACACAAGAAATAATAATAAACAGCTTGTGCCATACTTCAATCTGATTTATTGTCTTTGAGATATTATCAATGTCCCCCACAATGTACAAAGTTGCATTAGCTGGAAAATACCACCGTTCATGAAATTTTCTTATTTTATCTGCATCCCACTTCTTGATCTGCTCCTCTAATCCAATTGGAAATCTTTTGCTTAGCTTGTTTTCAGAATGCAGATGTTGTAATAACTGCATTAAAAGAAAGAAATAATGATAAATTAGAACTCAAGCAAACTTAGAATGATAAACAAAACAAACCATAGTATCACCCTTATTAGCACCTGACAGTCAACACGGTACTCTATTGTATTCATCATTTGTAATTCTGAAAGTATAGCACGCCTCTCTTTTTCAACCCGCGAAGAAAGGAATTTCGGATGGAAAGCTATCTGTATGAATGAAACAGGAATGATAAGCTGAAATTTCTTTACTGTGCTTAATAGACTTCTTTTTAGGGACAGGTGGGAGGGGTGGGAAATGGGAAAGAAGAAGAAGTCCAGCTGCAATTGCATCAGCACTAAGTCCTTATCTTTAAAATGGGCCAAATTATCTTTCAAAAAAAAGACTTTGATGTAGTTGAGTTTCATACCTCATTCAAAGCATCCAGAACAAGTGGAAGTAAATCTTCATCAGCATCCTAGTAAACAAGTCATTCACCGTCAAATATACAAGAAACATTTTGTAGGAATAAACCCACCCCTTCAACCAATAGTCAGTTTGAAAATATCAACAGAGAATTCTTCCATTAATCTTTTCACAGATTGTCAGACAAATACAGAAAGATAAAATAGCTATGCTGAAACAAATTATACTTGTTCAAGCAGAGAAGAAAAACAGATATTAGAAATAAATATACAAATATAAAGCACATGGCAAAGATTAAAATACATATATATACAAAAAGTGGCAAAACACAAGAACTTAAATCCCTAAGGCAAGCAAAAAAGCAAAGGTAATACAACTGAGTCTGAAAGCCAATGTTGGAAGAGTAATT